>NC_140176.1:51433396-51500896 GCF_963971535.1 Notolepis coatsorum | reverse complement strand
CTCCCCAGCAGCCTACAATTGCATCGCCAGGGATTCATAGTTTATCATATCAGTTCATGTTCCACTAAGTATACAATTACAATATTGTACAGCTGAACAAGTATATAGTAGACATCATTTTTGTACTGTAATATGTACAGTGTGGTCTCGGCCGGTTCAAAGCGGTTTGCCGTGAGTATCCCTGAGTGCGAGGCCTTGTGGGTATTGTAGTATGGAACGAGCTATAGGCCAATCCTTCCTAATCCACTGCACTGATCTGTGCTGCCAGGGGCAAAGCCCATAAGGGCTCCACAGTGCATTTCATGTCACTCACTGCCTTTGGTTCTGAAGGTTTGACACTGTGTGTGCATGTGTGTGTGTGTGTGTGTGTGTGTGTGTGTGTGTGTGTGTGTGTGTGTGTGTGTGTGTGTGTGTGTGTGTGTGTGTGTGTGTGTGTGTGTGTGTGTGTGTGTGTGTGTGTGTGTGTGTGTGTGTGTGTGTGTGTGTGTGTGTGTGTGTGTGTGTGTGTGTGTGTGTGTGTGTGTGTGTGTGTGTGCGTGCGTGCGTGCGTGCGTGCGTGCGTGCGTGCGTGCGTGCGTGCGTGTGTGTGTGCAATAGATGGCAGTGTGTATGGAAAAGAGCAAGGACAGTGGGACAACATGAAAGAGGAGCTGAGTTTCTGCTTTCCTAAAAAATAATACGCTTTTAAAGAGGGAGGACACTTGATGTCAAAACATAATCTCCCTCTCTCCCCTCTATCTCTCTCCCCTCCCTCTCTCTCCCCCCCCCCTCTATCTCCTCCCTCTCTCTCGCTCCCTCTCTCTCCTTCTCTCTCCTTCTCTCTCCCTCTCTCTCTCCCTCACCCTATATCACTCCTGGCTTCTTGTCCTTGCCAGGTGATTAGAATGCACCCTTGCTGTCTCTCTGCTCTCTCATTAATCACACTCTGAGCCGGACATTGAATACACAGTTGGCCCTACACAGCACAGCCATAGCACTGGGCAGACTGAATTATAAACAGTTTGTTAGTTTTATGGAAATTATTATAACATTGTTGTAGGTTAACACATTGAGGACCGGCCGTCGCCGTCTAATATGTGGCTGGAGGACAACGCTTTGTAAACAAACCGATGTACTTTTGGAGAGCTATATCTATACTTTATAGTATTGCTATCTGTCCATTCTCATTGTCACTTGAGTGCATAAACCGTGCCTTCATAATGGCTTAAAGAAAAAAAAATCCATCGGTTGGTTGTCATTTTATAGCGTCGTGAATATAAGGTTTATCGCACTTTTCGTCTCAAATATTTTCTGGGAAGCTAGATATGAGGCTAAAGGCTACTCACGTTATATCGAACGGCATTTCTATTGTATATATTCTAATGAAATAAAACAAACGGCTTATCATCCGGACTATTACAGAGCATCTATGGATGAAATGGGGGCGGCGGGGGACGCCGATTAGTATTATTGAATGATTAGCAATAGTGTATCCGTGCAAGTAGCCACATTCACTGATCGATTGCTTGCGCTTTACAACAATGTCTGATCCGGCTGTAATTTGGGTGAAGAGGGTCCTACCGTCAGCCCATGTGATCGCCGGCAGCATTTCCCCATTATTCATTGGCATCTGGTAGATCGATATGTCCATTGGCTGATCATAAATCCCATTATTCCAGGCTGAAATATGCGCTTCGAACCGTGATCAACGGTGCAGGATGTTCGGTTAGGGTGCCCATGTGACGGATCATATTGGTCTGCGTTGTGTTTGATGTTAAATGAGAATGTCCCGAGGGGGAGTCGAACAGGGGGCTCCCGCGTCCGCGGGCGACAACACAGGCCGCTGCACTAAGAAGTGAATTCACTCCTAACTACCGTACCTATGCGTCTGTTAACCCTGTTATGGGGAAGTGAGTTTAATTTATCAGCCCGCACTGCCACAGTCACTCGTCAACACACCTGTTTCCGTGACTGTGGACATACCCACGGGCTTCCCCGTTACACCCACCTGTCCCGATATTGGGACGTTTGTCCCGCGTCCCGCTACAACATAACAATGTCCCGCAATTCAAATATTATTCAAATATTATTATTTAAATTTTTTTTTAAATTTTGTTAATTTAATGCCTCGTTCCAATACCCTCTTATATTTAAAATAAAAAAATCAGCCGACGTCAAACCAATGCGCAGCCGAGCGGAGCAGCTCGACTCGAGTCTCAGATAAATCTGCAGAGTCGATGGGGGATCTTGATCCTTTTATTAATATGGAATAAAACAATAACAACTTGCCACGAGTTAACTCGTGGCTCTGGTCCTCAACGCATGGCACCGAGTTAACTCGTGGTTGGGCGGCAAAGTGTTAACTGAAGATGAATACTTAATGCTACGTCTTTACACACACACACACACACACACACACACACAAACACACACACACACGCTGATATATATTAGAACTCTGACACACACACACACACACACATACACACACTCACTGATATATATTAGAACTCTGACACACACACACACACACATAACATAACGGAAGTCTGTGAGTAATATCCACAGTCACGATGGACTGTGTTGTGAAGTGACTGTGGCAGTAAGTAGTATTACAAGTTAAACTCACTCCCCCTTAAAAGACACATAGACACGTTACCAAGCAGTAAATTCACCTCTTGGTATAGTAGTCTGTGATGTCGCCCGGGTACGAAACTCCCTCGGGGCATCGAAGCCTAACACAACGCAGAGGAGTCACATACGATCGGTCACACACACACACATTGAGACATGCTTTCTTGGGGCCCAGTTGGAGGCCAGCAATAAACAAGAGTTCCTCCTACTTATAAAATGACACGATATTTACATACACAAAACAGCGCTGCTAGGATCCTGATGGGAGTGCGGAAATACCACCACATCAAACCTATCCTCAGGTCCCTTCACTGGCTCCCTGTCTCACTCAGTCAGGATTGAGTTCAAAGTCTCCCTGCTCACTCACCAATGCCTCCACGGAAACGCCCCCCCTATACCTCAAAGAACTCATCACCCCTCACTCCTCCTCACGACATCTCCGCTCCGGCAAACCTCCTCCAGCGCCCAAGGACCAAACTCTGCATTATGGGAGAACGGGCTTTTTGCTCTTCCACTCCCAGTCTGTGGAATGCTCTCCCTGACCACCTGAGAGCACCACAGACTGTGGATGCTTTCAAGAAGGGCCTCAAAACTCATATTTTTAATAGAGCCTTTTGCTGATTTTTATCAAATGTCTTGCTCCACACGTTTTATGTTCTTTTACCAGTTTTATTTATTCTATGTTTCTCTTACTCTGCTACTAGTTTTAGTGTTCTTTTGACTCCTTGCTAGCTTTAGTCTTGCCTATTTTTTATTCTTTCTTCTTTTACTCTTGCTAGTTTTTATGTTCTTTTAAAATGTAGGGCTTTGAGATTTGCTCCACACTTATAAAGCGCATTACAAATCAAATATATTATTATTATTATTTATTTTGAACCAGAATAGTGATAATCTCGCATTAAAACAAGAACATCACACATTTGATTTGTTTTTGCTTTAATAAAATGTAGCCCACTACTTAGTTGACGTCACGCTTTACATCATACCTTTTGTGTGTTTGTGTAAACGCCTGCGTAGCCCCTAGTCTCTTTCAGATTGCATGTATGCAGTGGCGGCCGGTGGGTACTTCGCCACTAGGGGCGCTATACCAAACATTTTGCAAACATGTACAAGGCACGCATTGGCGAATATTATCACCATTGCCATCGATCAATATATGATCAGTCAGTCAAATGCAACGACGTTTCCAATAGCCCAACACAAACACGCACAGCTCTCTCTCTCTCTCTCTCTCTCGCTCTCTCTCTCTCTCTCGCTCGCTCTCTCTCTCTCTCTCTCTCAGATGATGTCAGATCCATTCAATAATAAACACATTTGTAAAGCTCGTTATTTTAAACAAGTTACCATTCATTGTCTGAGTGGTTATGCCCCACATGCGGCGAAATTAGAGAGAGCGAGAGAGAGAGAGAGAGAGAGAGAGAGCATTTTAGTAAAGTTACATTTTCAACAAGATTGCTGCTATTTAAACACTTCATGGAAACGGGGTAACGTTAACCTTATGTCGACTGTAGTATTGTATGACCTCGACATAACGTTTAAACGTTAACGTTACTCCGTTTCCATGAAGTAATTATAAAAGTGGCCAGCTAAGATAACGGAGCTAACAGCTAGCAGTAGCTAACGTTAGCTGAAAGCTGTAACGGTACAACGTTATGCGGCATCAGTAGACAACGTATCATGTATTAAACTAGAGTTAAGATCGCTAATCTACCTTGTTGTTGGCTTGTTGATAAAGTATATCCACTCCATGGCATTGTCCATCCAGCCTGTGTTAATGTCCATCCATTGTTGTCCCTCCGCATCCATATAGCTTGTTGTTAGCCAACAAGCTGTGTGAGTGAAGAGCTGTGTCTTTGTCCATTTCCGCCTCGAACAGCCTGCAAACTACCTGGCGTTCTATCGCCATGCTCTAAGACAAACTCTAACCTTAACCAACTTTGAAAGAGTGCCTAAGCTTAACAGTCTAAAGAACTTGCAGTCACGGCATGCTCGTCTAAGACAAACAGCTGCCTGCATCATTCTCACAACAACACAACTATCTCCACCGACCAACCTAGCTAGGAATAACCTAGAATTGGAACATTAGAAATTGGATTCGGCCAATCAGAGATCGTCTCTGTGAAATTCTGCTACGGAAAAAAATACTGGCGTCGGCCAATCAGAGAGCGTCTCCGCGAAATGCGGCTACAGATATTCTTGACGCTACTGGCTAGACCGCTTCAAATCGCGCCCGGATTCCAACATAATAGTCATATTTCAACGCACAACGCGTTATGCACTGATTGGCTGTGACGGATACAGCGATCAAACTGTGACGCGCACTCAGAGCGCTATCGCGTATAGCCCGGGCCGAGAAATACGAAAAAATCAAATAAAATCAAAAAAACGTGATGTCACTTCCTGCTCTGGAAAACGAGTGTTTTTTAATTGCGATAATAACGTTATATTGTGCATTGGAAACACAAACATACTTAAAATGAGTAAATATTATTAATTTTAAACATGTTTATATTATTTATAGGGCTATAAAACTAAAAACTAAAAACTTATTTTTCTTGTTCTCTCATATAACCAGGGTAGGGCCTGAGGGGGGCGGCGCCCGAGCGCCCCTAGTGGCGAGCCGCCACTGCATGTATGTAGGGTCGGAGAGAGACACAGAGCACACAGATGCATTGATATGAGTTAAGCAGGTTGAGGCCCATTCACTAGGCTTCTTCAGGGGCCCCGCCCACTCCTGTGTTCAGGCAAACACACACACAGACACCTTCGTGGGGCAGGAGCCATAGTGTGGACAAAGTGAGATGGATTACTGTGTGCGTCTTGGCAGGAGAAGCTGCAGCTAATTCTGTGATTAGAAACCGGGGTTTAGGAGGAGGAGAAACACATGCAGAGCACAGGGCTCAGTGGGTCTGCCAGGCTCCCTGTGCGTGCGTGCGTGCGTGCGTGCGTGCGTGCGTGCGTGCGTGTGTGTGTGTGTGTGTGTGTGTGTGTGTGTGTAAGGGATGTAGTGTGTAAGGGATGTAGTGTGTAATGGATGTAGTGTGTAAGGGATGTAGTGTGTAAGGGATGTAGTGTGTAAGGGATGCTTTTAAGGGATGTAGTGTGTAAGGGATGTAGTGTGTAAGGGATGCTTTTAAGGGATGTAGTGTGTAAGGGATGTAGTGTGTAAGGGATGCTTTTAAGGGATGTAGTGTGTAAGGGATGTAGTGTGTAAGGGATGCTTTTAAGGGATGTAGTGTGTAAGGGATGACAGAGTAGGGGAGGATTTTAAGTCCTATGCCCAAGTGCTCCAGACTAACACTGATTGCCCTCCCAACTCTGCCAAGCACCTGAATAATATCTCTCTCTCTCTCTCTCTCTCTCTCTCTCTCTCTCTCTCTCTCTCTCTCTCTCTCTCTCTCTCTCTCTCTCTCTCTCTCTCTCTCTCTCTCTCTCTCTCTCTCTCTCTCTCTCTCTCTCTCACCCCATATAGTTCATGGCTTCTTCTTGCCTCCTGAAAGCCACAACAGAGACAGCACTGGTAGACAGAGAGGGAGGGAGGCGTCTATACTTTCCGTAGCCGCATTTCTGCAGGACGCTCTGTGATTGGCCACTGACTGACGCTCTCTGATTGGCCACTGACATGTTTGCCCAATCGCGTGACGAGCTGTGTCTTTGCCCATTTCCGCGTCGAACAGCCTGCAAACTACCTGGCGTTCTATCGCCATGCTCTAAGACAAACTCTAACCTTAACCAACTTCGAAAGAGTGCCTAAGCTTAACCGTCGAAAGAACTTGCCGTCACGCTCTAAGACAAACTCTAACCTTAACCTACTTCGAAAGAGTGCCTAAGCTTAACCAGTGTAGAAACTGTCGTCAGCCAATCAGAGAGCGTCCTGCAGAAATGCGGCTATGGAAAGTATAGACGCGGGACGGAGGGCCCCTAAGGGTGTGTGTGTGTGTGTGTGTGTGTGTGTGTGTGTGTGTGTGTGTGTGTGTGTGTGTGTGTGTGTGTGTGTGTGTGTGTGGTGCGTGCGTGCGTGCGTGCGTGCGTGCGTGCGTGCGTGCGTGCGTGCGTGCGTGCGTGCGTGCGTGCGTGCGTGCGTGCGTGCGTGCGTGTATTCACACACACACACACACACACACACACACATGGCATCCAAATGCCGGTACACGCTCGTGTGTATAATGCTCTCGGTCCTACGCGTGCCATGTAATCAAGGTGACTGACTAGTGTAAATGATCTTCGTCGCTTAGATTTCAATGGCTCCCACCCAAAGGAAGGGAAGGGAACAGCGGAGCTAATAACACTGTTGATAACAGACTTAATATTTGGTGGGTTGACACGTTGATTGTAATGATCAATCATAACAAACACCAGAGTCGAGCGTAACCGATGGTGTAGCTTGTTATTTTCAGTCAAACGCTTCGCTTCTGTGTTCCTCTTGCTCTCCACCCTGCGCTCTGCGGAATCTTCCAGTAGACTGATCCGCACCAGGCAGCCACCCAGAATGTCTGAAGCCCTGCTTAGTTTCTTTTTAGTCGACAGCTGGTGGTAAACAGAGCAATAGACGGCTACTGCTACCAAAAAAAACATGTGTTGTGTCAGAAATCAAAACATTCAGTGGTTTGCTGAATTTTTCCACACACAGAAGTATGTTACAAAGGTATTATATATCTCAATCATTATTGTCCATTGACCCTGAACGAATGGCCTCATTCTATACTGTTCAGTAAAAGCCATGGATTGGAGCGGTATGCGGTGCGAAATCAACTAATCCACTAGTCGTTCCTATGACTATTAGTATAAAGAACACTGCCTAAGATGTTACCTCAGATTAATGAATTATATATTTTTTTTATCCACTTTTTCTCCTTATTTTCTATCTTTTTCCTCCCATCCCAATTTCGTATTTTCCAATTCTCCCCTCCCCTGTCTTGAACTTTGCTCGACTATGCCCCCCACTGGTCGGTTGTAGGGAGGATAGAAGCCTTGCATCACGTGTCCCCTCCGGTACACGAGGAGGCAGCCTGTCGCATCTGTTCACCAGACAGCGCGGACTCTCAGTGGCGAGGTGTAACGCATGGGAGGCTCTCACCAACCCCGCTACTTCCTGTCTCTGCTGTGCAGGCGTCCCGCAACCGACCTGTAGGAGTCGCTGTCCACAACGTCCAATCCCCACCCATCGACTTCCACCCGCTACCTCTGCCAATTGAGATAGTATGACGACTGGCCCAAGCCAGAGGCAATGCTGACACCCGGATTCGAGACCGGAGTCTCTTGCATTGGTGACGAGCGCAATCTCCGCTGCGCCACCCAGCCGCCCTCAGATTAATGAATTCATGTGACATTCATCTACATAGAGTAAACACAAAAGGATAGAATGACGGGGGACAAAACCCCCACCGACATGAGGTTGACACAGGTTGAAGCGCTGAGAGCAAGAGTTCACATGGGGGTCAAGCTTTTCTTTTTGTTTTATATTAGAGAGGGCAGCTATATATGTCGGAAAGGATGATGACAATTCAGTATATATACATGGAAATATAGACCTGTTTCCTGAAATCTCCTTAGTCAAATCTTTTAGATTATAAGATTTTACGTACGACGAAGTGCAAAAATACTTGCCATTAGGTAGGAATAGGATCCGTCACTGTGGGTGTATATTTGTATAGTGCCTGGTACGTTCAGAATATAAATAATAATAAATAATAATTTAGGACCTGCTCAGAGGTCATTAATCGGCATGCATGCGATGCATGTATATACTTGGAGCTGATCCATGATCTAAGAAGGCATATTTTCTGGGTCCTGTCTTATTTACCATTCATATTAAACCTCAGAGATCATCTCAGCCGACATTACTGTCTTTCAGAGGCTTGCCATGCTAGCTTGTTGGGAAGGGGGTTAAATAATGCTCCAAAGTTAGGCAACATTTTGGCGAGGGGAAAAATGGCATGTCCAATTCCAATGGGGTCCCTTGACCTTTAAGATATCTGAATAAAAATAGGTTGTATGGGAAACCACGAGTCTCTCCTTTACAGACATGCCCACTGTATGCTAATCCTCCCAATACCATGCAGCTTTTTTCTTGAAGTACAAATGTGTTATTTTCAGCTATATATATATACCTCACCGATTGTGACCTGGATAATCACAGCGTTATGGAACTTTACAACCACAAACTAGAGACCGAGGACATTTCAGAGGCTGTATGGCTTCCCTAGATATTAGATTGAAATGTATTGTCATTATACGGCACAAGTGCAGAAAACAAGTTGGCATCTAACCAGAGTGCAAATGTAACAGTAAAGTGCAATAGCAATATACAATGTACAAGTGATTAAACTGGAGTATACATACAGTAAATACATACATACAGTACTACTGAGTAAGCAGATGAATATACAGTGTTATAGTATATAGTACAGTATTAGTATAGTCTCAATTGCAAGGGGTGATGCACTGGTGATGCGTTGGGTGGTTTTCACCACCCTCTGCAGTGCTTTCCGGTCTGAGGCAGTGCAGTTGTCATACCAGACTGTGATGCAGTTGGTGAGTAGGCTTTCTATGGTGTACTGGTAAAAGTTCCTCAGAATCTGAGGAGACAGATGGGCTTTCCTCAGTCTCCTCAGGAAGAAGAGACGCTGGTGAGCTGTCTTGACCAGTGACAAGGTGTCGAGGGACAGGGATGGATGTTGACGCGCCGGCTTTGGTCTTCCTGAAGTCCACAATAAGCTCCTTTTCTTAGTGTCCTGGACCTTCTCCCTGTAGGCAAACTCATCGTTGTTATATATTGACAATATGGGGTTTTTCTGAGCAATTTCCAGAACAGTGTGCTCACTCTTACAGAAATCTCCAAATGTCAAAGGTTTTTGATGTGAAAAACACAGCATGCATTTTTCTATGGTGTTCCTCTGGGTCTTGGTGTCTTAATGTGGTAAGGGATTTTTCACCATGTTCTCGAGTGGTCAAAAATGGTTTGCACAAAATTCGTGTAACAAATTATATCAACCCAGAAATTGCTTATGAGAACTGAAAACCTATGAGATATAATTGAGCATTTAGCGTTTTTTTTTTCAATTGTATTTATCTATTTAGTTATCCTTTATTTAGCCAGGAAGGTCCCACTGACATACAATATCTCTTCTTCCAGGGAATCCTGGTCAAGATGGCAGCTTAACATTTACATTTACATTATGTCATTTAGCTGACACTTTTATCCAAAGTGACTTACAAGTTATGTACAGTCAGCAGGAAGGGTACAACTCTTGAAGTGTTGAAGTGATTGTTGAAGTTGAAGAGGCTTGGTGGCGGTGGTCGGTAGACCAGCAAGAAGTGCATTGCAGTAGTCGAGGCGAGACATGACTGTTGATTGGACGAGGAGTTGGATGGCTTCTTTTGTCAGGAAAGGGTGGATCCTTCTGACGTTGTTCAGGAGGAATCTGCAGGTCCTGGTTGTTGCGGCGATGTGAGCGGAGAAGTTCCACCAGTCGTCGAGGACTACACCAAGGTTCTTGGTGGTCGGAGACGCGGCCACAGCTACATTCTCCAGAGCCAGTCACTCCCATTCCTGCAAGGGATGCGAGGAGGATCTGATGGTCGACTGTGTCGAAGGCTGCCGACAGGTCCAGGAGAATCAGGACAGAGGAGAGGCCCTTCGTTTTTGCTAAGTGAAGAGCCTCTTGATAGCTTAAGCAGTTTCACATTAAAAAAAAACTTCAGGGCAGTTTGTTAAAGACTTTTAAAGGTATTCAAAGGAGTAGGAGGGTGCATAAAGGGAGAAAGCTGTTTTACCAAGCTCTGAAAGCACCCTGGGGACATTTAAAATTATCAGATTAGTAGATCTAGTGCTAAAGCTGCTTGCTGGTAGAGAGAGGACCATCCTATAAATATGTATATATTATATGTGAGCCTATACTTATAACTTATACCTATAACAACACATTATGTAATTCATTTTTTTTTTTTTTTTTTTTACTTTTTCTCCCCCCTTTTTTGTATTTTTCTCCCATCCCAATTTAGTCATTATGACAATTCCCTTCCTGGTCGTTGTGCGCATTTTCCCCCCACTTGCCGGCCTAGGGAGGGTTGATAGATACTATCACATGTCTCCTCCGATACATGTGGAGTCAGCCAGCCGCTTCTTTTCACCTGACAGCGAGGACTCTCACTGGGGGAGCATAATGCATGGGAGGATCACACTACTTCCCCCAGTTCCCTTCCTCGCTGAGCATAATCGCTGATTATGTATATCACTCTGCCCTCCGATTTATCACCAGTGATAGTTACGGCACTCACCACCGAATCCTGTACAACAAGGTTGGGTTGGTCCTCTTTGGCAGAGAGAGACGTGATTTGCACTGGCATCTGTTTTTATATACAGCCATTGGAGATCTTCCAGCTTATTACTTTATTGGAAATTATTAGACTGGACCTCTGGACCTGATCATACTCGCGCCAATGATTGGCTTACACTTCAAGTCCCCAGAGTTTACACTGACCTTAGAGAATCTGCTTTTAGCCATCTTTCAATGCACTTAACTATTTTAATCACTAACCATTTCAGTCTGCAGTTGTTTTTAAATTTATTTTGGTCTTATTTCTGGATTTATTGCGTTGCCGTGTATCTATTCTCGACTATCGCTGTAAACGGGGGCTTGCCCTCAATGATCTATGGAGATTAAATAAAGATTGAATGAAAACGGACACATGGGATGGAAAAGCTGCCCTTTTGCTCTCTGTCATGATTGATCTGTCCAGTGCTGTCTGTCCCGTTATTCATGACCATAATCATCTATATGAAACTCAAACTGTACCCCATGAAAGACATATGAGCCAAGCGGAGCTATAAAGATGATGTCTGTGCCCCCCCCCCCTCTCTCTCTCTCTCTCTCTCTCTCTCTCTCTCTCTCTCTCTCTCTCTCTCTCTCTCTCTCTCTCTCTCTCTCTCTCTCTCTCTCTCTCTCTCTCTCTCTCTCTCTCTCTCTGTGCATCATGGTTCACGACTTGTGATTACACATGCAGCGATAATTACCATGTTCCCGGAGGGTCTGCATGCCTATATCCAACCCAACTCTCTGCGGCTTAACACTTCTGACTCCTACGCTTAGTCGGGCAAATTAAGAATCACTTCGACAGACACGGTGGAGAGCGCGTGGCCACAGTGATGGACGTACACATTGTAAACAAAACAACATGAAAAAGAAACGCCCCGAGCAATCTCTTGTTCTCGCATCATTGCATCATGACACAATGTAGTTGACTGTCTTTCCGAGTGCTCCACTCACATCCGTAGGGCAGAGACCGCGCCGCCGGCCCCTGTCTGCCTGCTAAAGGTTGTACCGGGCGTGTCGTTGTCCCTACTGGTAAGAGATCTCTGCTTAAAGCCCAGTGTGACCTCGGTAACGCCACCTGGGGGCGCTTTCTGTCTACAGTCTGACCATGACGGGTCCTCGAGGCACTTAGTGTGTGACAAAATCAGGCGCTGGGCCTTCTCAGGCCATGGTTCCACTGGGGTTTTTGTTTTTGTTGCTGAATGATTACGTTTGCATGCCCAAGTTAAAAGGAAACGCCGTTTTGGCAGGAAAACGTGTTTCCCTAGCGGGAACGCTGAAAAGGTGTTTTCGTTTTGGAAACTCGCCGACAATGGTGCCATGTAATTTGCGCAAGCCGGATATGGAGCCGTTCTGCCCAATGCCCATGCGCAGTAGAGACCGACGCCAAATTATCCCCCTCCCAGACCCATGTCATGTCAACAAACCCTTACCACGCAAGAGTCGACTGCATGAGCAACTCAGAGCTCCTCTTTCAACATAACAAGCATTAAACAAAATGGCCCAGTCATCTATTCACTTTTGTTTAATACATGAGGCGTTGTCTAATGTTTAGCTACTGATAGCTCCTGATATCAATGTCTGATATCATCAGTTTGGCAGGTGCTGGCTGGCTAGCGTCGCTCGTGAGCTAACGTTAGCTGCCTAGAGCAACATTACTTTCATACCCTGTTAGTCAAGTTGAACTATCGCTCTGGGGACGCTGATAAATAACGTTTACATCCATTCATTCTGCTAGCATTAACGTTACTTCGCTGCTAGCCACAATGCTATACTGTTATACTGGCATATCCCAATCACGTTAGCACGTAAGCTAACAAACTTCGCTGCTAGCCACAATGCTATACTGTTATACTGGCATATCCCAATCACGTTAGCACGTAAGCTAACAAAATCTGCGATATTTTTGTGAGACTAAACTCCGCTCTTAGTGGTCAATTGTGTTGATGTTAGTTTTGTTTCATCAACAAATCATCAACAAATGAGGCAGAAAACACAGTGAATGTATCCGTTTTTGTTTATTGCACTTTATTTCTTGCTGAAAAATAAATGCTATGTGGCTAAATGGCTCATGCGAGGTATAAAGATGGTGGCTTTTGAGATTTTGAGCAGGATGTGGAGTGTCTCGCTCAACCTTTCTGATTGGTTGAAAATGGCCTTCATGTTTGAACTACATCGCCGCCTACTGCTTTGGCATTGTACTACATGTATTATAGTAGACAAGACAAAACGACGTCTAACTTAACTCTTAGTTGCCTGCCAATACGCAGCGTTCTGAAAAGCGAATGAAACAAAACTAAAATGGCCCTAGTGCAGTGGTCGGCAACCTGCGGCCTCGAGGCCGCATGCGGCTCTTTAGCCAATCAGCTGTGGCTTTTTTTTTTTTTTTTTATATCGATATCATACTGTGACACTGAAATGAACAAATATTTCATCAACTAAGATATTTAGTCAACAAAAGGCTTATCTGTATGCCTGATATGTGGTGCGAAATTATTATTATTTTATAGATTTTCCACAAATAAGGGAAGGACTCTAATAGAGCTGCATAGTTCAGGGTTTTATTTCAAAGTAGGTTTACAGATGCAAGTGTTTTTTCTCCTTTTCTGTGTTTTATTTCAAAGTAGGTCTACAGTACACATGGTAGTCTTTTTTCAAAGTGGACTACTTTTATTTTATAAATGTTCCACAAATAATGGAAGGACTCAAATATACCTGAATAGTTCAGGGTTTTATTTCAAAGTCGGTCTACAGACACCAGTGTTTTGTCTCCTCTTCTGTTTTTTATTAAAAAATAGGTCTACACAGCCAGTATTTTTTCTCCACTTCATAAGAGTTTGAGGTTTTCCTTTGTTATAACAGGTAAAAACAGCAATTAACAAGTCAAAAATTTTCTTTTTGTTGCTTTATAATCCCATTAATGCAACAAACTGTGTGCTATAAGTATAAAGTATAATAAATCGCAAATTACTTTGGGTATGCAATTGTCAGGCGTTTTATGCTAAATGTGGGGTATGCTTGGGGATATATAAAATGTTATACACTGTGTTATCTTCATTTTAAGGGTAAATAGGTTGTGCGGCTCCCTGAGCATTTTATTTTGTGGGACGGGGGAAAAGTGGCTCTTTTGATAGTAAAGGTTGCTGACCCCTGCCCTAGTGTAACCGCAGCCTCAGACCTCCCGCATGCGGTATTCTCCCGCATGCGGTATTCTCCCGCTGCACATGTGGGTAGATGGATCCACATCTGCTGCCTGTTATCACAACAGCAGACACGGTGTTCATCAGCTTTTACTGCTTATGTATACCTCTTTTTTTTGTAACAATCTTTTACTTCTTTTGTACTGCTTGTATAACTATTTTTCGCATGCTTTTAATGTTTGCATTTTTATTCATAAAGGTTCATCAAAGTAGGTTCCTTATTAACGGACATACAGTAGTCATTAGTACCCACTTAAGTTCACAGTGCACTGCACACCATGTGAATACACCCCAAAGTAGGCCTTCACAGCCGATGGGTTCTAGGGGTGTGTAAGTGTGTCACCATCTCTCCAAGGCCTACCTGTATGACACTATTATTAATGAGCTATGTCTGTATTTATGCACCTCATCTAACTGGGAGAGATGGGCTGCTGTTGATAATTGGAGTTGTGGGAGCTATTCTGTCAAATGGAATTTGACTCTTGGTTAAGACGGGCACTTGTTGTAATAAAAGGGGGAATTCATCAAATGTTAATCACGTTTGAGATGATGGGTTGCGACAGTGGAAGTCAGATATTCTCATAATACAGCGCAAATGGACTTCATGCAACGGGAGAAGTGAGCGCGAGGAGTTTGGGTTTACCTCTGTGTGGTCATTGAGCTCCCCCCTGTGGCTCAACGGGGTTATTACCACGGGTGACTAACGGCGCCCAGATAGATTACAATGTATTGCTATACTGTGACGTCGCGTCTATGTCTTCGTTTGCCTTAATACGTCCCGTCGGTGTTTTCCCATTGCTTCTCACACCACGTCGGAATCGTTTCCAAGTCTAATTGCAATTTCAGTGAGTCCCTGGAGAAGGTTGAAAGCTGCAGAAAGCAAAGGACCTCTGGGTGTTGCCCGCATGTGATCCTCTCAAACTGTGGGTAAAGCTCTGGATACAGTGTAATGGGATTTGACACACATAACGTGTGTAATGTGTCTGTAAGTCATTTTCTCCTCAGCATGCATAAATACAAAAGTGTGTGTGTGTGTGTGTGTGTGTGTGTGTGTGTGTGTGTGTGTGTGTGTGTGTGTGTGTGCCAGTGTGCGTGTGCTGCGTGTGCATACACGTGCATAAGTATGTGTTTTTTTGACTGCTCTCATAGTTGCCATTGATTGATTGATTGATTGATTGATTGATTGATTGAAAACTTTATTAACCGATTGCAGAATGGGTACAGTACAGTACAGCTCAATACATACAATTGTTAAGGGGATGCAGACCAGAGAAAGAATTTCGTCTTGTTTGCATCAGGGTCCCCCATTTTCAATTCATCATAACATATATGACATACATGACATACAGATAGACAGTACTGCTACATCTACAGTATACATTTATGACATACCAAATTTGCAAATACAGTACTGTTTGTGATACGAAAAGAGTCCAGAAAAAAGAGTATATACATTTGACGTAGAAACTGTACATTGGAGGAGGTTGGGTAGGTGGGGGGGGGGGGGGGGGGTTGGGTAGGAGGGGTGGGTGGGGGACACTGTACAAGCAAAACTGTACATTGGAATATTGACAAGACCATACTTGGTAATTTACTGTACATTGGAGGGGGTTGTGTTAGGACATTTACAGGGGCCAGTTTCGAATTGCAGTCTCCCGTAGGTGTTTTTTGAGAGTGTTTTTGAAAGTGGGTAGTGGTTCACATTCCTTTACAGCTTTGGGTAGGGCGTTCCACATTGATGTGGCATAATTGCAAAACGTGTTTAGTCCCTTGTTTGAGCCGAATCTGGGTTTAACATGATTTGTGGCGCTCCCTCTGGTGTTGTGATCGTGGTATTCACTGACCTTTGGGAAGTATTTTGACATGTACATGGGTACCTTGGTTGTGTAGTGTATCTTGTAGACCAGGCCCATTGCAAGTTGCTGTACTCTGTCGTCTACTCTAAGCCATCCTAGGTTGTCAAAGTGGGCAGGGGTGAGGTGGGTTCTAGGAGTAAGGTCAAGCAGTAGTCTGACCAGTTTGTTTTGAGATGTTTGTAATTTAGTTTTTAGCGCCTTTGAGGCAGTGGCGGCCGGTGGGTACTTCGCCACTAGGGGCGCTATACCAAACATTTTGCAAACATGTACAGTACAGTACCACGCAACAGACTCATGGCAAGACGTGAGCGATTCGACTCACGCTCACGGCAATGAATCGGCTCTTATGAACGAGTCGCTCAGCTGTTACTACAACAACACACAACCAGTCAAATAAAGTATAGTCTAGACTCTAATTCACAACTTGAAACACAATATATAAATAGAAAAGTTAGAAACAAAACTCGCCCGTCTCCAAACACAGGCAGATCTCTCCCTCTCTCCTTCTCTCTCTCACACACAGCGCGACGTGGAATCGATTCGTTACACAATCAGACCTATTATATACCAAGAATAACTTCAGTATGAGTACAGGGCTGTACACATATTTTGCATATTGTTAAACGAGCCAAGGCTAGCTATTAAACTATCGATATGAATCGAAAATCTGGGACCCTGATGTAAACAAGACAAACGTCTTTCTCTGGTCTGCATCCCCTTAACAATTGTGTGTATTGAGCCATACTGTATTGTACCCATTCTGCAATCTGTTAATAAAGTTCTCATTCATTCATTAATTCATTCAAACATAGACGATATTGAACAAGCCATAATCCACGTATTTTCAATCCGAGAGAGCTGCAGTAGTTAAATCAATGAGCCATCGACATAGTCAGTGTGCCGTGGTAACGTTATTATTGCATCCAAGATTGATACACGGCTGGCTAGGCAGTTGGTAGTCATAGTCTTGTGTTATAAAATAAATAAACAATCAGCAATGTCTCGCTTCATGAATGGCCAGCAGTAGCCTAACAGTACTGCTCCTAAAAAAAACTATTTACAAACGTTAACGTTAACCACAGAGAGAGAGAGAGAGAGAGAGAGAGAGAGAGAGAGAGAGAGAGAGAGAGAGAGAGAGAGAGAGAGAGAGAGAGAGAGAGAGAGAGAGAGACTCACTGTTTAGTTGAAACGTCCAGGGCAGGAGAGCTTGATAAACGTGTATAATCCACTGATGATGTATTCCAGATCACTGTCCACTGTAGTCTGTCTCCAGACTGCATCCGCCATATAGCTTGTTAGCCAAGTGTTAGCTCGTTAGCACAACACAAGTACATTCCTTTGTCCATTTCCGCTCGAACAGACTGCAAACTACCTGGCGTTCTATCGCCATGCTCTAAGACAAACTCTAACCTTAACCAACTTTGAAAGAGTGCCTAAGCTTAACAGTCTAAAGAACTTGCAGTCACGGCACGCTCGTCTAAGACAAACAGCTGCCTGCATCATTCTCACAACAACACAACTATCTCCACCGACCAACCTAGGAATAACCTAGAATTGGAACATTAGAAATTGGATTCGGCCAATCAGAGATCGTCTCTGTGAAATTCTGCTACGGAAAAAAATACTGGCGTCGGCCAATCAGAGGGCGTCTCCGCGAAATGCGGCTACAGATATTCTTGACGCTACTGGCTAGACCGCTTCAAATCGCGCCCGGATTCCAACATAATAGTCATATTTCAACGCACAACGCGTTATGCACTGATTGGCTGTGACGGATACAGCGATCAAACTGTGACGCGCACTCAGAGCGCTATCGCGTATAGCCCGGGCCGAGAAATACGAAAAAAATTAAAAAAAATTAAAAAAACGTGATGTCACTTCCTGCTCTGGAAAACGAGTGTTTTTTAATTGCGATAATAACGTTATATTGTGCATTGGAAATACAAACATACTTAAAATGAGTAAATATTATTCATTTTAAACATGTTTATATTATTTATAGGGCTATAAAACTAAAAACTAAAAACTTATTTTTCTCTCATATAACCAGGGTAGTTCCTGAGGGGGGGCGGCGCCCGAGCGCCCCTAGTGGCGAGCCGCCACTGCTTTGAGGTGCTTTGGTACCATGAGGTGCAAGCATAGTCGTAGTACCCTTGAATGAGTGCTCCTGCCATAGTCTTCAGGGTATTCTTGTTTACCAGTGAGGAGATCCGGTACAAGAATCGAGTTCGTTGGTTGACTTTTTTTATTACATTGGATGCCATTTTGTCACAGGAAAGATTTGTCTTTAGGATGGAACCCAGGTAGGTAATATCTTCTTTCCTTGTGACAATATTGTCACCCACTGTAACTGAGAAGCCGTCGGTCTTGCTGAGTTTGTTATTTGAACCGAAGAGAATGGACTCTGTTTTGCCCATGTGTAATGATAGTTTGTTATCAGCGAGCCATATGCAGATTTTGCCTAGTTCTGAGCTGAGGGTTTTTTACAACCTGTAACTTGTTCTTGTCAGAGACCAGCAGGGCTGAGTCGTCCGCAAACAGGAACAAGTTGCAGTCACAAGCTGACGACATGTAATTTGCATAAATTAGGAACAGTAGCGGACCTAGTATGCTTCCTTGTGGAACACCACAGCTTACTGTGAGGGGGGGGGATAGGGTACCGTTTACCTCCACCATCTGCTCTCTCCCCTCCAGGTAGGATTGCATCCAGCTCACTGATAGACTATCAAAACCAATTGCTTTTAGCTTGTCAATCAGAATGGTGTGATTGACAGTGTCGAAGGCCTTTTGTAGGTCCAGCATGACCATGCCGCAGTATTTGCCCGCGTCCACCTCTTGTTTGATGTGGTTGTTTAAATAGAGAAGGCATGTGACACCTTCTATTGTCTGATGATCTCATCATTTCATTCTGACCTTTGCTACAATATGACAGGCCGAACCTCCTCCACATCCTCATTACAACTGTCAGAGAGAGAGAGAGAGAGAGAGAGACTCAAGAGAGAGAGAGGGAGGGAGAGAGAGAGAGAGACAGTCTACATGAGTAATACATGATACCCTGGTTTATTACTTGTAATATGAAAATGAAATGTTGATGAAAATGAAAACGGTGGACTTCCGGTTTCGCTCCGCAGCACATGGCTGGCTGATATTTCAGAGCTCAGCAACCGGACCACATTATCCCTGAATAAGTTTTATTTTTTATACCATTTGTTTTTCCAGAAGTTGGAATTATGTCTAAACAAACGCAGAGCAAGCTGGGATCCCTGACCGAGTTGGATAAGGATATCATCAGGGCGGAAGAAACGGATGCTATCTTGGCTAAGCTAGCGGGCAGGGTGGATGCATTGCAGAAGGAGGTGGCTGGAATAGGCACTCGTTTAACCGTGGCGGAGAAAGATATGTCCGCGGTCATGCAGGCGGCTGAAACCAACGTCGCGGGAATACTAAACTTGGAGGACAGGCTACGTGATTGTGAGATAAAGGCGGCAGACCTGGAGGACGGTGGCAGGAGATGCAATGTGAGAATTTATGGACTGCCTGATGAAACGGAGGATGACGACCCGATTGGGTTCCTTGTGGAAATGGTCCCAAAATGGTTTCCAAAGATAGCTCGGCCTGAGATTGAAAGAGCGCGGATCTTTAGGCCCGCTACCCAGGCGAAGGGCGGACGTGCAATCCCCCGCACATTCATTTTCTGCTGCCTGAGATTCCAGACGAGACAGCATATACTGAGAGAGGCAAGACTGAAACCTCCAGTTATGAATGGATGTACATTGAGATTCTCCGCTGACTTTAGCGATTACACAGCTAAACGGCGAAGAGCGTTCGCAGGCGCTATGGATCTGGCACGAGAGCGAGCTGTGGAGGTGTTTCTGCTATTCCCAGCAACGTTAAAGGTAAAGACGGGCCGGGGAGAGGTATCGTGCAACCGGCTGTTCAAGTCACCAGCCGAGGCGGAGGACTACTGTACATCCGAAGAAGCAACACGGTCGCTCCGACGGGGGGGAGCGGACAGGCCACGGTGGAGCAGGCGCCGAGCGACGAGCATTGAGAGGCTGGAGCGGGTACCTGAGGCGGGCTTCACGCGTGGCCTGCTAACATGCTGGCTATCCAGGCTAGCATCCCTATAGGAGCGATGATGATTCCACGTGTGGGCGGCTAGCATACAAGCTAACCAAGCTACCGTCCTCACTGCACGAGTGCTTTTAGCTAGCCAGCTAGCCAGCCCAGCATTTTGGTATTCACTTTCGACTGCTGCTTATTCAATCTTCAAGACGATAATACCTGACTTCTCTATACGGTACTGTTTCAATCACGAACATGATTACGGACTAATTGAATGTAATTCAGACGCCCTATACTCTTATCAGTTTTTTCATTATTATTTATCTCTTGCCCTTTTTACCATCCAGCACTTGAGCTATCCAGTAACGGTGCAAGGATTTGTTACGGTCGTTTATTATCTTTATTCGACTCTAACCGGGCGGGATGAAGATCACAGTCTTCACTCAAACAGACTGAATATGTTTATGGTCCGTCCAGTCGAGGGGGTTATTCCCCCTTGCAAAGAACTGTGAGGTTTTGCCCGCTGCTCACTACCTTTTCTCTGTTTCTTTAAGCCTATACTGTTTATTTCCCTTCTATACTGTTTATTTTTCCCTTCTCACTCACTCTCTCTAGCCCCCACCCTCTCGTTCTTTACTCTCGTTTACTCTCAGTGGCCACACCTGGACTATTATCAATTACCTCTCGCACCTGTGGTGGCAGGCTAATTAGTTCCCCTGTGGGCTTTAAATACCAGGGCTCTTCCCCTCGTTTCGGCGTGGGGTCGTGTTGTATACTTGCCGAGTCATATTCTCTAAACATCTAGACTCTTTCGGGAGATCCTCTGTCTGCCTATGCTGTTCCATTCTCCGGCGTCGAGATGTTTGCTCCAGCCTTCGCCAGCTGTCGCCGTTGCCTGTGGGGGAGACTGGTCTGCGCTCCCTGTACTTCCACGGGAGGCACCCCAGCGTTCCACTGCAGACCCCCGCGCAGCTGTTCGTCCTGACGCACATCCAGACCAGCGCAGACGCTCTCCAGTCCTCAGCGCGCAACGCGCATCTTCCAAGGACGCTCGAGCTTGGCACGCTCTCCAGACCAGCGCGCAACGCGCATCTTCCAAGAACCCTCGAGCTTGGCACGCTCTCCAGACCAGCGCGCAACGCGCATCTTCCAAGGACGCTCGAGCTTGGCACGCTCTCCAGACCAGCGCGCAACGCGCATCTTCCAAGAACCCTCGAGCTTGGCACGCTCTCCAGACCAGCGCGCAACGCGCATCTTCCAAGGACGCTCGAGCTTGGCACGCTCTCCAGACCAGCGCGCAACGCGCATCTTCCAAGAACCCTCGAGCTTGGCACGCTCTCCAGACCAGCGCGCAACGCGCATCTTCTAGACCTTCGTGCTTGGCACACTCCTCCTCGCAGACGCACCCCGAGGCGTCTCTCGGTTCCGACGCGCACACCAAGGTGTGGCGCGCACTCTGTTCCTCGGCTCCGACAGCGGCTACCCGGTGGACGACATCCTCGCCACCGCCACTGTTCCGACGCGCACACCAAGGTGTGGCGCGCACTCTGTTCCTCGGCTCCGACAGCGGCTACCCGGTGGACGACATCCTCGCCACCGCCACTGTTCCGACGCGCACACCAAGGTGTGGCGCGCACTCTGTTCCTCGGCTCCGACAGTCGGCTACCCGGTGACGACACCTTCGCCACCGCCGCCTGTTCCAGCACCACTCTGTCCTCGGCTCGGACTGCCGGCTCCCCGGTGGCGATACCCTCGCCACCGCCATCGCCACCGCCGCCTGTTCCAGCACCACTCTGTCCTCGGCTCGGACAGCCGGCGCCCCGGTGGCGACGCTCTCGCCCCGCTGCCTGTTCCTGCACCACTCTGTCCTCGGCTCGGACAGCCGGCACCCCGCAGCTGCTGTCCCTGTACCTTTACGCATACGCCTGGGTGAGTTTTGATTGTGATGTCACTCACTCAGCGTAATGCCCCTTGCCCCCGTTCCCGTTGCTGTCCCTGTACCTTTACGCATACGCCTGGGTGAGTTTTGATTGTGATGTCACTCACTCAGCGTAATGCCCCTTGCCCTCGTCCCGCTGCTGTTCCCCAGCGTATTGCCTCTGTTTTTGGTTCTCACTTAGAATAGTATTTTTGGACTTTACATCTCCCCCTGTGTGTTTGTCACACGAAGATATTATTACTTTGTTCACTTTGTTATTTGGACTGTTCTGCACCTGCTCTGTTTTTTCCCTTTGTGCATTAACTATCTCCTCTGTCCTGCAGAGCGGCCCAGATGATTTCCACCAGTCCTCCCTGTTCCTTCCTGTTCCCCAGCCCGCCTCCGCGGGCCTCAGTCCCTAGTCCTCTATCCCTAGTTCTCCTAGTCCCTAGTCCTCTATCCCTAGTTCTCCTCAGTCCCTAGTCCTCTATCCCTAGTTCTCCTAGTCCCTAGTCCTCTATCCCTAGTTCTCCTAGTCCCTAGTCCTCTATCCCTAGTTCTCCTAGTCCCTAGTCCTCTATCCCTAGTTCTCCTAGTCCCTAGTCCTCTATCCCTAGTTCTCCTAGTCCCTAGTCCTCTATCCCTAGTTCTCCTAGTCCCTAGTCCTCTATCCCTAGCTCTCCTTGTCCCTAGTCCTCTCTCCCTAGTTCTCCTTGTCCCTGGTTTACCTAGTCTCTAGTTCCTCTGTCCCAAGGCGTTCCCTTAACCTTCCCTTAGGCGTTCCCTTACTTTCCCAAGGTGTTCCCTTTTCCTGCCCGCCTCTTAAAGGCACTTTACCTTCCCCTCTTGTGTTATTCCAGTGTTTTGTGTTTTCTCCCTTAAAGGGACAGTGCCCTTTTTCCCTGTTCACAATAAATATCTGTTTCTTGGCAAACCACCATACCTGTCTTGTGTTGTGCGATTGGGGTCGGTTACAAACCATAACAAGAACTGTATGCGTGTGGCAGGTCGAAGCTATCCTGCCGCAGCGGACAATGTTGGTTGCATTTAACTCTCCTTCTTGTCATAACAGAATACAAGTATGCCGCCGGCGCTGCACAACTTCAACGTGGACAGCAGGGGCGGATTTAGGATTGTAGGAGATCCGGGGCTTAGCCCAGATAGGATTTTTTTGACTTCGACACCACAACCTTTAACTTATACCACCACCTTAAAGCAGACAAAAGGCACTAGAGAACACTTAAATTCACACCCTTTAATTAATGAAGCAAACTATAATAATTTATTATAATAATAATAATAATAATAATAATAATAATAATAATAATAATAATAATAATAATAATAATAATAATAATAATAATAATAATAATAATAATAATAATAATAATACACTGTTTGTATAGCACCTTTCATACAAGAATTGCAGCTCAAAGTGCTTCACAGCAGTACAAAAAGACAGGCATAAAATGAGCACAACATTGGCAGATCAAGAGCAATGCATAAAGTGCAGACATAAAGCATAAAATTGATAGCAGTAAAATAGACAAAGTCAATGTAAGACATAGAACATTAAATCACATCGTTTTTCATATTAGGATCTAAGATCTAGGGTTAACTCGCCGAACGTTGAGCGCCAGGACCCCCGAAAACCGGAGTATAGTCGGGTTTTCATCGTTGTTTCTTTTATTCGATATTTCCATTCATAAAGACATGCCGGCAGCCTGTGTTATCACTGGGGATGGGTCTGAGATCTCAAAAGCTATGTTTCTAAGGTAGAAGAATTATGTTTTTGTCAACTTGTTGATTGTGATTTAAAGCTTAGGTCTGAGTCTACCATAACACCAAGACTTAACTCACTCAAATACAGTTAGCAGCTGGATAGACTACAGATGGAAATTAGCTTATGCTAAATCTGGTGCAAACATATTTTCATGTAACAATGATTAATTTTTTTTTTTTTTTGGAAAATAGATTCGGGGCTTTTCAGAAAACATTCAGGGCTTGAGCACAAGTAGCCACCCCCTAGCCCCGCCCCTGGTGGACAGCACGGTAATGATCGGGGTTTGTTTCCACAATGGTGCTATTTCGACATGTGTTAAGAGTACGTCACTTTAATCAAGTTCAGTTCGGACAAACTATGTTTCATGTGCCTTTTTCGTGTGAATAATGTTCTATGCACTGATTTCTATATAGACATAGATTGATACTCTCTGTTGAGAGACGGGGGAGTCCCCCTAGTCCTAGTTTGTTACAATTTACAATATACAATTCTGGTTAGAATGGTAAAGTTACATAATGTGGTCCTGGTTACTGTGACCCGGGCACACTGGGTTTTTTGTTTTTTATTTCTTTTCGCTCGCTCTATTGTATGTCTGATCTCGCCCAACAGGTCCTTAGCGTGGGGTTGTGTATATATTGTGGTACTCTATTTCAGGGGAATCACGTCCAATCATACTGCAACCTGGTTGGACTATGGCTAACTTAAACATCTTGATCTGGAATTCAGGGGGGCTTAACATGCAACATACGCGCACAAGTGTTCTTACATGGATGAAAAGACAGGAGGTCGATGTGGCTTTGCTGAGTGAAACGCATCTTTTAAAGGCTGACAGTGCTAAACTTGCAAAAAAAAATTATCATAGTATAGGCTCCTCCTCTATTAGCACTAGATCCCGGGGGGTAGCCATAGTGGCTAAGCGGAGGCTGAATATTAAACTAGTAGACGTGTGGTCGGATGCTGAAGGACGAATCACTATAGCGAAATTGGAATACATTAACAGGAAAATTGCTCTTATAGCTGCATACGCCCCTAATGTGTATGACGCACAATTTTATACTGCACTCACTACAGAGATGCTGAAACTGCCTGAGTACTCATTCATAGTGGGTGCTGATTTCAATGCCATGTGGGATCCATTGATTGATAAATCCGGAGATGCTGTAACCCACGATCAAAAGGAGGTGTCCCTACGTGGCTGGTCTAGAGACACAGGGGTTATGGATATGTGGCGGGTACTCAACCCAACCTCACGAGACTACTCTTTCTTCTCCGCGAGACATAAAACTTTCTCCAGAATTGATTATGTCTTCTCCTCCCCTAGGCTATTCAAGTTCAAGTTTCAAGTTCAAGTTTCTTTATTAGTTGACATGCAAAAATACAGAATACCTTCACATGGAATGCTTTTTTCTGTTATGCTCCTATGAGGATCGTAGGACGCTTGGATCATACACATACAGCTCATTACAGTAATATTCCACAATTATTACATTTTAGATAGTAATAATGGTACAGAGCCTTGAGACAAACATAGTTTTGATAGTTTTGACGTTGACTTGAAGCCCATTGCACTGTCAGACCACAAATACATCCTCCTTAAGGGTTCACTCAGCAAAATGACGTCTCGTGCCCCTAGATGGCGCTTTAACTCAACACTGCTGAAGAACGAGGAATTTAATCTACAATTTAAGGAGAAGCTCAATGAATTCGTGCAGT
Organism: Notolepis coatsorum; assembly: GCF_963971535.1. NCBI lineage: Eukaryota > Metazoa > Chordata > Actinopteri > Aulopiformes > Paralepididae > Notolepis > Notolepis coatsorum. Next base: position 51,475,433 of record NC_140176.1, on the reverse strand, counting down.
TTAATGCTGGCTCGGTACAGGACCCCAGAACTCTGTGGAATGCGGTCAAGGGGTTTATTAGGAGTAATACCACGCTATTTGATTCCAATCTCCGCAAGGGGCGTCTCTCCAAGTTGGTGGAATTGGAGGAGCTGCATAAAACATTGATGTCTTCTATGCAGCGCAAATATTCTGACTGACTGGAGCTCCAAATTAAAGTAGTGAAAAAGGAGATTAACTCCATTTTAAGACAACGGTCTGAATTTCAAATGCACAGAACAGGACAACACTATTACTTTCATGGCTCTAGACCAAGTCACCTACTGGCTATGAGGATACGGGCCAGCGATCAATTTGCGGATATCCCTGCCATTAAGAACCAACAGGGGGAGATAACCACCAACCCCAAAAAAATCAATGATACATTTCCCTCATTTTACTCCAACCTGTACGAGTCGGAGGTGGTCTTTGATCACGCCAAGCTGGAGGACTATCTTAGTCAAATTAACCTACCACAAATCTCAGAGGTGGACGCAAAGCGTTAGCTGAACCTATCACACTAGATGAACTCAGGGAAGCAATTGTGGACATGCAGCGGGGCAAGGCTCCTGGTTGGGATGGCATTCCACCGGAACTCTATACTGCGTTTTGGGATATACTTGGTCCCTTATTACTTTCAATGATTTTACACTCAATCGAGGAGGGAAACTTCTTCAGGGATGTCAATATGGCACTTATATCTGTTCTACTCAAGAAAGATAAGGACCCCACGGAATGTGGCAGCTATAGACCCTTAAGTCTCCTCGGAGCCGATCTCAAGCTATATGCTAAGGAGCTAGCCATCCGACTTCAAAAGCACATGACGTTTCTGGTCAACCCCGATCAGACTGGCTTTATAAGAGGCCGTCTGGTCACGGATAATATCAGACGGTTACTACACGTGATTGACGCCAGTAAGGATGTTGCAACCCCTACGGCCGGCATGTCCTTAGACGCGATGAAGGCCTTTGACAGATTGGAGTGGTCGTATTTATGGGCAGTACTAGGAAGGATGGGATTGGGCGAGGGTTTCATTCACATGATCAAGGTTCTCTACACAGGCCCGTCTGCCATGATCTTGACAGGGAAGCTTCGCTCACCACTATTCGCTGTTTCGTGCTCTTCTAGACAGGGTTGTCCTCTTAGCCCAGGACTCTTTGCTCTTTCACTCGAACCCCTAGCGCAGTACATAAGGCAATCACAAGTTATATCCCCTGTGTCAATTAAGGGCACACATCACCATATCAGCTTATACGCGGATGACGTACTCCTATTTATGCAGAACCCGGCCGTCTCTCTGCCCCACCTTCTCCAAGTAATAGATGACTTTGGCAGCCTATCTGGATTTAAGATCAACTGGCCAAAATCAGCCTTCCTTCCACTCAACGAGACTGCGAAGGCAACCCTCCTTCCGGAAAATATTCTCATGGTAGATCACTTTAAATGCCTTGGGGTTGAAATATTCCCGACTGTTAACCAGACTGTAAAATATAACTACTCCAGCTTGGGTGACAGGATTGCGAAGGATTTTGACAGGTGGTCCAAATTAAAGAACTCACTACAGGCCCGCAGCTCAATAATTAAGATGAATGTCTTACCTAGAATACATTTTATTAGCTCCATGCTTCCGTTATCTCCTCCTGTTGGTTACTGGCAAAAACTGCACTCTGCTGCATACAGTACATATTTGTCTGGAATAACAAACACCCACGCTTAAAGAGAACCACTGCACAGAGGAGTAAATTGGACGGGGGTTTGGCATTTCCGGACTTCAAATATTATTTCCAAGCATACTCTCTAAGACCTCTTATCACGTGGTTTGACGCTCAAGCGGCTGTTTCCTGGCGTCCATTGGAGGAGGAGTTGGTGTCCCCACACAGACTTCAAGATATTGTGTATACCAACATCTCAATTAAGCAATGCAAATTACGATTTGGCCCCCTGATCACACATGTCCAACTTGATCAAGATGGCGCCGCTACGACCGGCTGCCTGTCTGTGCGCTCCGTCGAGACTGTGCATACTTTTGTTAATATTTATAGTTTTAAGAGTTTTGTCTGTACCAACAGTAGGTGCATTTAATGTGTATGACCGTCAGTCACTTATAGACATTGGATTACGGGAAACTTACCGACTGGATTACTCACTGGATCAGCTCTCTGAACCGCAACAATGGCCTGATTAGATCTTGAGGACATCAGGACCGGATCTCGCCCCCAGGGACAAAGGACCCAGACGGCGAGGAAAGAGAGCTGGAGTCCGTAACAGGCTGAGAACCAGGCGGCACAGGACACCACTACCCAGTATATTGCTAGCCAATGTACAATCAATAGACAATAAACTAGACGACATCCGAGCAAGGATTCAATTCCAGAGAGACGTTAGGGACTGTAACGTTCTCTGCTTCATCGAGACGTGGCTGGCGCCAGAAGTCCCAGACCACGCCATCCAACCGGCCGATCACTTCTTCATTCACCGCAAGGATAGAACAGCAGAATCCGGCAAACAGCGTGGAGGTGGAATAGCCTTCATGTTGAACAACAATTGGAGCGATCCAGGCAACGTGAAGGAACTATCGAGCCACTGCTGCCCAGACCTGGAATATATAACCATCAAGTGTCGTCCTTTCTTCCTCCCGAGGGAGTTAACGGCGATCATCCTGATCGGAGTGTATATTCCACCGCAAGCCAGGAACAACGTCGCGCTCTCCAGACTCCACGACGAGGTAAATAGAATACAAGCGGCGAACGTTAACGCCGCCATTTTGGTTCTGGGTGATTTCAATAGCGCCAATCTGAGAAAGGTATTACCTGACTTCTATCAGCATGTGACTTGCAACACCAGAGGCGGTAACATCCTAGATCACTGTTACACGCAATTTAAAGGTGGCTACAAGGCTCATTCTGATAGTGGCTTTGGTAAATCAGATCACGCGTCAATCTTTCTTTCACCAATGTACAAACAGAGAATCAAAAGTACTCCTGTAGTCTCGCGAGAGGTGCAGAAATGGGATTTGACGTCAGAGGAGACGCTCCGGTCTGCGTTTCACTGCAAAGACTGGAATGTGTTCCGCGACACAGATAACATTAATGTCTACACGGAAACAGTGCTGAACTATGTTTGTACTATGGTGGAAGAAACAATCCCCACTACCAAAATGAGAGTTTACCCAAATCAAAAACCCTGGGTAGACAAATCCGTCCGTGAAGCTCTGAGAGAGCGCACCAAAGCATACAACGACGGCCTAGTGGCAGGCAACATGAATGACCACAAGGTGGCGCGATACAACGTAAGGAGGACAGTGTCAGAGGCCAAACGGCGCTACAGGGATAAAATTTAACTCCAGTTTGAACAAGCTGACTCTAGAGCTATGTGGCAGGGGCTCAAAACGATGACAGACTACAAAGGCGCCTCCCTCAAACTGAACAGTGACATCTCCTTAGCAAATGACCTCAATACCTTCTATGCGAGGTTTGATGCTGGTAATAACGATAGGTTATGACTATAACCAAGTTCTGTTAGTTAGGGGCGATGCTTGGCATCACACTGCACTATCTCGCGTACGTGCACGCGTACTGAATAAACCACAAATGTACCTCTAATACCAGTATTAGTCTGACCACACCCCTCATCAGCTTACCTTCATAAGCAGGTGTGTGGTCACCTGCTCTCCTCCTTCCCAAGCTTTCACCACAAGGTGAGGACAAGGGCTGCAGCGGCCGTCTGATGCCAAGCATCGCCCCTAACTAACAGAACTTGGTTATAGTCATAACCTATCGTTCTGTATCGTTAGTGGCTTAGCTTGGCATCACACTGCACAAGGGAGGCCAAGCGGAGCCACTGGCTGACAAATACACCCCGCTGACAGCCCCCCCACAACCATCAGAACAGGGAGGGCCGAGCCCCCCCGACCCCCCCTAATGGCGGGTAGCCCCCCTATTAGGGACGTCACGGGAGGGCGACGGACCCGACCGTGCGAAGAGGCACTCAAGCAACTCAACGCACAGGGTGAGCAGACCGTGGCTTGACCCCACGACTACACACACGCACAACCCGCATGCCACCCGGGAACGAACGGAGGAACAACCTCGTTACTGCCCCCAGAATCACGGGGTCAAGGGCAAACCCAACCCCGTGGCAAGGCCGTAGCAGCGGAGCACGAAGGAAGACCCAGACCCACCAAAAGGACTGGACTCCCTAGAATGGGGGCCCGGAGAAGTCCATGATGCCAGCATCAAGACCCCACCAGGTGGGCACGTAGTGCCCCGCCCCCCACATCGCCAGCGTATTCGGACAAAGGCCCCTCAGTTACTGCACCTGGTATTCCCAGGCGGAATCCCATCCAAGTACTAACCAGGCCAGAACCTGCTTAGCTTCCGAGATCGGACGAGATCGGGCGTGTTCAGGTCGGTATGGCCGTAAGCCGAGCGGGCCCCGTCCCCCCAATAGTACACCGCCTGGCACACTGACCCTGCAGAACAGGCAGTCAGCATGGCCGTAAGCACACAAAAAAGGTTAACCAACGGAAGCAGGCAGCGCACCGGGGAAAAACCAGGCAACAGGCTGTTAACCCTAGCCTGGAGACTGCGGACGAGACAGGCGCCAGAGGGGACAGCTGAACACAGCCGCCCCGGCGGAAGGAGCGTAAGCTGGCGGTGTTGCATGACCAAGCCTCCATTTAACAACCCCCACCCAGAGGGGTCGAGGCAGAGAAGGCTGACACGATTGGCAGACGTCATGAATGTGCAGGGGCACCCTCAAACGGTGAACCCGGGAGTTGACACTGCTCCAACACACCAGGGAATCAACCACCTCGGTGTTACCCAATGCGGTGGTTGTTCCTATAACCCCTCAAGAAAAAACTCCAAAACACACCTGCGGGTATACACCGGCTATACCGCAGTACAAGTGTTTCAGTTTCCAAAAAGGGTTAACCCAGGCCTACGGGTCGCAAACATCACTTCGGACCGGGCCTGGCGGTACGGGAAGCACAGGGTCACCAGAGGAGGTCAAAAAACCACCCCCACAGGCCCCTCTTCGCCATGCGTGAGAGAGGAGCGAAAAATAATGGAGAACCAGCCCCTAAGCACACCGTACCTGGTATTCCCCGGCGGTCTCCCAACCAAGTACTAACCAGGACCAACCTGTGTAGCGGCCGAGATCCGACGAGATCGAGCGCGTACAGAATGGCATGGCTGTAAGCCATGACGACAGTGCTGAGTAAAAACATACCCAACCAGGGTCTCCATAGCGCTTAACCCTGTGACACCCAGACCGACCTGGCATTTTTCCCCCTGAAAAAAGCCCAAGTCCCTCAGGGTACCAGAACAGCAGATCTGCATCCCCGGCGGACAACGGGTTCAACTGATCTGGACCAGCGTGACCAGAACCAGTCCCGTGCCCTAACCACGCCGACATGCCTACTCCAGGAGAAGGGCAGATATGCGTGTTGATCTTAACATGAAAAGAAGGCGCCACCCAGACGTTCGGACGAACCGCGCCTGGTGGCCCACCCCAAGGGTGTGAGACCCCACTACATATGTTCAGATCCATCCCGTCATCATCCCCCAGACATGAACGAGAATCCGTCGACAACCCACCCAGGTCATGGGATGTGGTCGTCGGAAGAGGAAAAACCCCCATCTCAGTTGCTTTATAAAAACGCTGTTTCAACCACAAGCAACCAAGGCGTGCCAGTCAATCGCCTGTTTACAGCGAGCTAGCACTATACGTGCGTCGGGACACACCCCCATCAATGAACAGGCTATTTAGACCTGTCATTGAATCCCCAAGGCGCCCAGGGGAACGACAAGAGGGGTGTGACACTCCCTAACTCCAACACTTCTGGAATAGAAAGAAGGAAGCATCAACAGTATGTATCCCAGTCTACACAGCCGGGGTAAAAAATGTTCACATTTTTACATCCCACCACCCTCCCATAGGAAAGAGACGGGGATCCCCAGAGAGACTTCCCACGCGAGCTGTACAGATTGAAAAGAATATATTGCACCTTGAGCCATGTAAAAAACTGGTTTTAGGGCCTCCGGGGAAGAGGCACTGAACCCATACACACTCAATAAACGAATTGAATCGAATATACATACAATAGAAAAGGACCCTTCTAGAGGGTCCACTCACTTTGACAATCTGAGGAGGAAGGCTCTGTACTCTGATGGAGGCTTCCTCACATGGAAGAAGGAGTCCGAACTCACAGAAGGCCTGAATAGGCGCTTGGTGAGGAGGAGCCCTGACCACCCCCCCTGAAAACAGATCCATCACATGGACCTGAACAGCACACGGAAGTCCTACCAACAGAGACGCGCACGGTGACGTACTCTATGGCGGGGGAATTCCTGCGGTGCACACGCCCAATATACCAGGCCGTGGGACCAGGAACTCCCTCCCTCCCCCCCCCCCCCCCCCCCCCCCCCCGTAACGTGCCGAACCGCCACGTGACGGGAACCTTGAAGGACAGGGGGTGTACCCCTGACCGACAGAACAATGGGGAGAGGAAAGGTTACCAGTTCACCCCTTTACGACCCCACACCCATGATACGACGTAACGACAAAAAGAGAATATGACACAGTCATAGTCAGCTCTATGAAGCGTTTCACAGCTCCACACAGCGCATGAGCTAACCTGCTATCTGATTTTTACTAAGGAAAAACACAGAATAGAGAGGGCTCTAAGAACCCCGGTCCAACATACACATGTGCTTCTGTGGCCAGTACAACCCAGTTGTAGGTCACATGACACACACAACCCATCATCACCTACAAAAAATGGCAAAACACTCAACAGAGGAACGCCGTTTTTTTCACAATGAGAGAATACATCATTCTTGATTAGTATCGACCACAGGCCTTGCTAAGCACACATGACAGCAACCAAACCAATTTCCCTTTAGGAAATAAGTTTCTCCAGCAGATTTAGCACAACCTCAGCAATCAAGCTAAGAGTTACATCGTATCCCTACCACACAAAAGACACAATTAATGCACAACATGTCTGATAGGAGGTGATAAAGTCCCCAGGGAACCGGGGGGGAAAACACAATCCTCCTATTTTACCCTCAATACGGCCAGTTAAAACAGGAAAACCTGTTAATGTGTGAACACACTGTTCATTGTCATTACAGTCTGAGAAAGAACATTCTTTTACTCACTTGTCACCAAGCATAGCTTCATAGGTTAGTTGCCTTAGTAGTGAGTACACGGTACACATAAACACCATGATGTTTCTCACACAACAACCAGATCAATACATCACGATCTGCACGGAGAAGCTAACTGCCAGTGACAAAAACAGCTCACACATAACCCGCAACGTATCCTAAATGCATTGCAACAACACACGTTTTGGGAAAAAACACCGTTATTCACAATACATTTAGCAAAGTAAAACCAGAAGACGTGTTATGAGGTCTGGTCAACCCCGTTCCTACCCGGAACGCAGATCAGCGAAGTGCAGTCACAAGACACCGTAGAACACAGCCGTCCTGTGTTGTTCGATCCGGGCAGCGTCGCCGCTCCAACCAGTCGCTACAGTCCTCTTTGTTGACGCAATCCCCGTCCAGGCTCAGGGCAGGGTCGACGAAACATCCCCTGTCAAGGATGACGTCGCGGTCAAGAGTGTAAAACATGTTAAAATCAAAGCACGTTCAACAGAATAGCATCAAGCTAACGGCGATCAGAAGCGAGCTCCCGGCGGCGCGCGAGAAGCTAAGCTACCCCGCGCCAGCCATGGCCATAGCAACAAGCTAACGTTACCTAGCGACCACGACATGCTAGCCCCGCAGCTAACAGCTGACTGGCTAATAGTAGGCCTTAAGCAGGCCATGCAGCGATCCAGCAGGCTAACGCAGCAGTTAACAGCTGACTGGCTAACCGTAAGCTATGAACATGTAAACAATGACATAACACTCACCCAGACAGGCCGCCGTTCTGAACCTCTCCTCACTTTTTAAGAGAAAAGAGAAAACAAGATGTCAACACCGCTTCACAACGGTGACTTTACCACATCCGGCGGAATCAGCACAGTACCAACTGGCCTGTGTAGCTGACTTCGAACATGAATCTGCCGCTATCGCACATTACATGCACCTATCCCCTCGTGAAGGAATACTCTCATTTGGATATGAAAGATGGGGCCTTAACACGGTGACAGAGAGAATCCACTCGTCCAGAACACACAGGGATCACCAGTGTCAATGGTCGCGGCCCACTAGTTAAAACTATAATGGTCTCCAGACCAAGGCCTTCTGTCGCCTAGGCGGCTAAACAAAGGACCCTAGCCTGGGGCCGGTTTCCATAAACTTTGTCAAGTAGCCCCCATAGCACTAACAGACAAGTGGAGCCCGCCAGCAAACACTACTCACCCAACCTGGAACGCACCGCTTCTCACAACAGCGGCATGTCCGACAGTTCAGCTGTGGCCTGACAGGTTTCACCCCAACAAACACAGCAAGGAACTGCAGTTGAGAAGCATGCAGCGGCGTGCTCCCAATACGAAAACCGGTGGAGGGTTTTTAGAATGATCATCATCTTCTAGACACTCCAGTACGAAGACAATATCGCCGTATTTTCTCGAAAAATAGTGAGAGAGAAAATAAAGATATGATGTCAACGTATCCTTGTTTCCCAAGCTGTTCCTAATCCAATTTCTTCCATCATGGTGTCAAGTGTGGGGATCTACCGAGGCACTTCTTCCTTGTGGTGAAAGCGAGAAGGAGGAGAGCAGGTGACCACACACCTGCTTATGAAGGTAAGCTGATGAGGGGTGTGGTCAGACTAATACTGGTATTAGAGGTACATTTGTGGTTTATTCAGTACGCGTGCACGTACGCGAGATAGTGCAGTGTGATGCCAAGCTAAGCCACTAACGATACAGAACAACACCAGCTCACAAGCCACGGCAATGGGGGGGGGGGGGTCGGCTGCTGATGGAGGCGCAGTGTTCAGGGTAACAGAGCATGAGGTGAGGCGGACCTTTAAAAAGTGAATATCAGGAAGGCAGCAGGTCCGGACGGCATCCCCGGCCGCGTCCTAAAAGTCTGTGCCGACCAACTGGCCCCAGTATTCACTGACATCTTCAACCTGTCCTTAGAACAGGCTGTCATCCCCACCTGCCTGAAGAAGTCCACTATTATCCCTGTACCCAAAAAATCCAAGCCTGCTTGCCTCAACGACTACCGCCCTGTAGCTCTCACCTCCATAGCCATGAAGTGCTTTGAGAAGCTAGTAAAGGGCTACATCTGCTCCTCCCTCCCCATCAACATGGACCCCCTGCAATTTGCATACCGCCCCAACAGGTCCACGGAGGACGCCATAGCCCATGTGCTGCACACAGCAGCATCACACCTGGACAAGAGGCAGGGGAACTATGTGAGAATGCTATTCATCGACTACAGCTCGGCATTCAATACCATAGTCCCCTCCATACTCATAGCCAAGCTCAGGGACCTGGGCTTGAACTATGACCTCTGCCAGTGGGTCTTGGACTTCCTGACTGGCAGACCCCAGGTGGTGAGAGCAGGCAACTGCACCTCCTCATCCATCACCCTCAACATAGGGGCCCCCCAGGGCTGTGTTCTGAGTCCCCTCCTCTACTCCCTGTACACACACGACTGTGGCTCAGCGGAGTAGCAATACAATCATCAAATTTGCTGACGACACAGTGGTGGTGGGCCTGATCTCTGCCAACGACGAGAGGGCCTACCTGGAAGAGGTCAAGGTCCTGGCGGGATGGTGCCAGGAAAACAGCCTCTCCCTGAACGTCAGCAAAACAAAGGAGATGATTGTGGACTTCAGGAGGTCGGGGGTCAAGGACTACAGCCCCCTCAGCATCGACGGGGCACCGGTTGAGAGAGTCAACAGCTTTAAGTACCTTGGAGCCTACATATCCGAGGACTTGACATGGACCACACACATTGACAGTGTTGTGAAGAAGGCACGACAACGCCTCTACTTCCTCAGGCGCCTAAGGAAGTTCCAAGTCAGTCAGAAGATCCTTAAGAACTTCTACTCATGTACAATAGAGAGCATCTTGACCGGCAACATCACCTCCTGGTTTGGGAATAGCACTGCACAAAACCGAAGCAGACTACAAAGAGTGACACGTTCAGCCGAACGCACAATTGGAGGGGGGCTCCCCACCCTCCAGAACATTTACAACAAGCGTTGCAAGGGCAAGGCTAAGAGAATCATTAAAGACTCCAGTCACCCGAACAACTGCCTCTTTGAACTGCTGCGGTCAGGCAAGCAATACCGGAGTCTCAAGGCGAGCACAAAAAGACTCAGAAGAAGCTTCTATCCCCAGGCCGCTTATAGCTTATCCGCAACAGTAAGTTACTTCCGGGGTAGGCCTGATTGGCCCCGACAGGCACGTGACGCGCAACTTTCTCTGCCGCGGAGCGGCAGAGCGGAGCTCATTATATGCCAGTAACCGCCCCCTAATTCAGTATCCAGAAATAGCTCAATTGGCAAGACTGCATGGCTGTGGATCCTACGGCTCGTTGCTGGCGAGTTCTATTCCCTTCAATTTTTTTTTTTTTTTTTTAACGTGCATTCGCATTCTTTCGCCGTTTCATTTCGCCGGTTAAGTTTAGGCATTGTTTCGGAGTTGGTTAAGGTTAGGCATTGTTTCGGAGTTGCTTAAGGTTAGAAGGGTTAAGTTTAGGCGCTGTTAAGGAGCTGGTTAAGGTTAGAGTTTGATTTAGAAAATGGCAATCTTTTTTAACGTGCATTCATTTCGCCGGTTAAGTTTAGGCATTGTTTCGGAGTTGGTTAAGGTTAGGCATTGTTTCGGAGTTGCTTAAGGTTAGAAGGGTTAAGTTTAGGCGCTGTTAAGGAGCTGGTTAAGGTTAGAGTTTGTGTTAGAGAATGGCAATAGACAGCCTATTTCCGCGCGACAGCTCTCAGCAGCCTCGTTGCGCGTCCTGAGTTTGCCGCGTCACGTGCCTGTCGGGGCCAATCAGGCCTACCCCGGAAGTAACTTACTGTTGCGGAACAGTTACAGGCCCCCAGGCCATCAGGCTGCTAAACGAACAATGAATGAACACTACACAACAACAACCACCATAGATCCTCCCCTACACAACAACAACCACCAAACGCACATAGCACACACATCCACACGCACACACTCACTTTAAACAAACACACTGTAGCACCCACTCCACACACTTTATAGCACACACCCACTTTAAACAAACACACTGTAGCACCCACTCCCCACACTTTATATTTATTGATGAAGGATTGCACTACAACTCGTACACCTTACTGTAAATTGTACCTAAATTGTACCTCATCCCATTTCTGCTTTGCACTATATAGTACTGTACATTAGTACACTGCATAGTATTGTATATTATATGGTAACTCAGAACATTGTACATATGTCTATACCGAACACTGTGACCTCATTTTCTTCTTCTAAACTACATGCTATACTATGTTATTTGATACTATCTTGTCTAGCACAGTCTCTGGAGCGTAACAGTAAGAAGCATTTTGTATGAAAGTATTCTGTACTTCTGTATGACAACTATTAAAGAAACTTGAACTTGAAACTTGATCCAGATTTGGCGTGACACCCAGAGAACTCGCACTAACTGCCATAAATGGCACACGTACTCCCCACTGTTTAATAACAATTTGCTCCTTATTGGACAACGACCCATTAGATTCCCCAGATGGGAGGGGAAAGGTATCCATGTATTGAGGGATGTTTTCAATGACTCTGGTCTTTTCAGGACCTATCCAACGAATTTGATCTCCCTGGTAGTTCCCTTTTCTTTTATTTACAAATGAGGGCAGCTCTAAAGGCTCACAGAGTCCCATGGGACGCTCCACTAGAACGACACCGGTTTCACAAATTATTTTATGGCAGAGAGACATCGAGAGGCTTCGTCTCTGACTTTTATCGGCACTTACTTACGGCCTCATATAGAGGCCTACCCTTAGATACGATTTGGAGAAAGGATATCCCTGAGTTGGATATAGATTTTGACTGGAATGCGGTATGGGAAAATATTAGGCTATCATCACGCAACCCAGATCACCAACAGATCCATAAAAATTTTGTTCATAGGACTTATTTGACCCCCAGGCGATTGAACCTAATGGGTCTCAGGCCTGACTCTCGATGTAACTTGTGTCCAGACGGCGCCATTGGAACATATATGCATATGTATTGGGAATGCCCTCCTGTTGAGATCTTCTGGGAAAATGTCACCACTCAGTTATCAGAGATTTTCTCTCTAACCATACCGGCCTTGCCTTCTGTTGTGTTGTTAAATGATGTTTCTCAGCTGCCGACCTCTATACAAGTAAAGAGGCTCATTTTGGCTGGTCTGACCGCTGCCAAAAAGCTGATTGCCTCACGCTGGATACAACCAGATAAGTTATGTCCGAAGGTATGGATTCTCACCTATCTTGATGTTATTTATTTGGAGATTTCCACTGCACGTGTCATAGGTGTTAATGAGGCCAGTATCGCGGTCTGGTGGGCTGTGGTGGAAAAACTAAAAGAACGCATATGACTCTGGAAATTGAGTACTGAATAAGGTATTATATTGATGTCTCACGTTAGGGTCCTGGGGCGAGAGGGGGGGGGGGAGAGCGAATATTCATGTATGTTGATGGTTATGGTGTTTTTGTATTTTTATTTTTGTTTTGTTTATTATTTTTCATTCAATATTAGTCCTATGTATATTTTCTGACCCCCTTCTGATCTGGGTCTGGTGATCGTGGGCTCTGGCTGGGGGAGGCCGCGGTTCGGGGTCTCTGCGGGTCGAGGCACTAAAGAGGCGTGGTGCTTTGGCTCGCGGGGGGGCCAGGCTGTGGGTCCTCCGGGACTGTGGCTTGCGGTTGACGGACCTGGAGGTGGAGGGGGCTCGGTAAGCACTTTTTATAGTAAAGATTTTATTTTGTTATCCTTTTTCTTTGTGACAACTTGTATTGACTGGTTGTGTATCCGATATATAATAGGTCTAATTTATTGTCTAGTCATTGTTGTGTTAGTTTGTGTTCTTGGATGTTTGTTATGTATTATTGTCATTATTGTGCTGTGTTGTTTCTTGTTTGGAAATATGAAAATAAAAAGATTTGGTAAAAAAAAAAAATGAAAACGGTTAGTTTTACGTATAAAGCTTAGAAGAATGGAGGCAAACCAGACTTTTTTTGAATGTATGATATGATTATGTGCAACAGAATAACGTTCAACAGAATAGCATCAAGCTAACGGCGATCAGAAGCGAGCTCCCGGCGGCGCGCGAGAAGCTAAGCTACCCCGCGCCAGCCATGGCCATAGCAACAAGCTAACGTTACCTAGCGACCACGACATGCTAGCCCCGCAGCTAACAGCTGACTGGCTAATAGTAGGCCTTAAGCAGGCCATGCAGCGATCCAGCAGGCTAACGCAGCAGTTAACAGCTGACTGGCTAACCGTAAGCTATGAACATGTAAACAATGACATAACACTCACCCAGACAGGCCGCCGTTCTGAACCTCTCCTCACTTTTTAAGAGAAAAGAGAAAACAAGATGTCAACACCGCTTCACAACGGTGACTTTACCACATCCGGCGGAATCAGCACAGTACCAACTGGCCTGTGTAGCTGACTTCGAACATGAATCTGCCGCTATCGCACATTACATGCACCTATCCCCTCGTGAAGGAATACTCTCATTTGGATATGAAAGATGGGGCCTTAACACGGTGACAGAGAGAATCCACTCGTCCAGAACACACAGGGATCACCAGTGTCAATGGTCGCGGCCCACTAGTTAAAACTATAATGGTCTCCAGACCAAGGCCTTCTGTCGCCTAGGCGGCTAAACAAAGGACCCTAGCCTGGGGCCGGTTTCCATAAACTTTGTCAAGTAGCCCCCATAGCACTAACAGACAAGTGGAGCCCGCCAGCAAACACTACTCACCCAACCTGGAACGCACCGCTTCTCACAACAGCGGCATGTCCGACAGTTCAGCTGTGGCCTGACAGGTTTCACCCCAACAAACACAGCAAGGAACTGCAGTTGAGAAGCATGCAGCGGCGTGCTCCCAATACGAAAACCGGTGGAGGGTTTTTAGAATGATCATCATCTTCTAGACACTCCAGTACGAAGACAATATCGCCGTATTTTCTCGAAAAATAGTGAGAGAGAAAATAAAGATATGATGTCAACGTATCCTTGTTTCCCAAGCTGTTCCTAATCCAATTTCTTCCATCATGGTGTCAAGTGTGGGGATCTACCGAGGCACTTCTTCCTTGTGGTGAAAGCGAGAAGGAGGAGAGCAGGTGACCACACACCTGCTTATGAAGGTAAGCTGATGAGGGGTGTGGTCAGACTAATACTGGTATTAGAGGTACATTTGTGGTTTATTCAGTACGCGTGCACGTACGCGAGATAGTGCAGTGTGATGCCAAGCTAAGCCACTAACGATACAGAACAACACCAGCTCACAAGCCACGGCAATGGGGGGGGGGGGGTCGGCTGCTGATGGAGGCGCAGTGTTCAGGGTAACAGAGCATGAGGTGAGGCGGACCTTTAAAAAGTGAATATCAGGAAGGCAGCAGGTCCGGACGGCATCCCCGGCCGCGTCCTAAAAGTCTGTGCCGACCAACTGGCCCCAGTATTCACTGACATCTTCAACCTGTCCTTAGAACAGGCTGTCATCCCCACCTGCCTGAAGAAGTCCACTATTATCCCTGTACCCAAAAAATCCAAGCCTGCTTGCCTCAACGACTACCGCCCTGTAGCTCTCACCTCCATAGCCATGAAGTGCTTTGAGAAGCTAGTAAAGGGCTACATCTGCTCCTCCCTCCCCATCAACATGGACCCCCTGCAATTTGCATACCGCCCCAACAGGTCCACGGAGGACGCCATAGCCCATGTGCTGCACACAGCAGCATCACACCTGGACAAGAGGCAGGGGAACTATGTGAGAATGCTATTCATCGACTACAGCTCGGCATTCAATACCATAGTCCCCTCCATACTCATAGCCAAGCTCAGGGACCTGGGCTTGAACTATGACCTCTGCCAGTGGGTCTTGGACTTCCTGACTGGCAGACCCCAGGTGGTGAGAGCAGGCAACTGCACCTCCTCATCCATCACCCTCAACATAGGGGCCCCCCAGGGCTGTGTTCTGAGTCCCCTCCTCTACTCCCTGTACACACACGACTGTGGCTCAGCGGAGTAGCAATACAATCATCAAATTTGCTGACGACACAGTGGTGGTGGGCCTGATCTCTGCCAACGACGAGAGGGCCTACCTGGAAGAGGTCAAGGTCCTGGCGGGATGGTGCCAGGAAAACAGCCTCTCCCTGAACGTCAGCAAAACAAAGGAGATGATTGTGGACTTCAGGAGGTCGGGGGTCAAGGACTACAGCCCCCTCAGCATCGACGGGGCACCGGTTGAGAGAGTCAACAGCTTTAAGTACCTTGGAGCCTACATATCCGAGGACTTGACATGGACCACACACATTGACAGTGTTGTGAAGAAGGCACGACAACGCCTCTACTTCCTCAGGCGCCTAAGGAAGTTCCAAGTCAGTCAGAAGATCCTTAAGAACTTCTACTCATGTACAATAGAGAGCATCTTGACCGGCAACATCACCTCCTGGTTTGGGAATAGCACTGCACAAAACCGAAGCAGACTACAAAGAGTGACACGTTCAGCCGAACGCACAATTGGAGGGGGGCTCCCCACCCTCCAGAACATTTACAACAAGCGTTGCAAGGGCAAGGCTAAGAGAATCATTAAAGACTCCAGTCACCCGAACAACTGCCTCTTTGAACTGCTGCGGTCAGGCAAGCAATACCGGAGTCTCAAGGCGAGCACAAAAAGACTCAGAAGAAGCTTCTATCCCCAGGCCGCTTATAGCTTATCCGCAACAGTAAGTTACTTCCGGGGTAGGCCTGATTGGCCCCGACAGGCACGTGACGCGCAACTTTCTCTGCCGCGGAGCGGCAGAGCGGAGCTCATTATATGCCAGTAACCGCCCCCTAATTCAGTATCCAGAAATAGCTCAATTGGCAAGACTGCATGGCTGTGGATCCTACGGCTCGTTGCTGGCGAGTTCTATTCCCTTCAATTTTTTTTTTTTTTTTTTAACGTGCATTCGCATTCTTTCGCCGTTTCATTTCGCCGGTTAAGTTTAGGCATTGTTTCGGAGTTGGTTAAGGTTAGGCATTGTTTCGGAGTTGCTTAAGGTTAGAAGGGTTAAGTTTAGGCGCTGTTAAGGAGCTGGTTAAGGTTAGAGTTTGATTTAGAAAATGGCAATCTTTTTTAACGTGCATTCATTTCGCCGGTTAAGTTTAGGCATTGTTTCGGAGTTGGTTAAGGTTAGGCATTGTTTCGGAGTTGCTTAAGGTTAGAAGGGTTAAGTTTAGGCGCTGTTAAGGAGCTGGTTAAGGTTAGAGTTTGTGTTAGAGAATGGCAATAGACAGCCTATTTCCGCGCGACAGCTCTCAGCAGCCTCGTTGCGCGTCCTGAGTTTGCCGCGTCACGTGCCTGTCGGGGCCAATCAGGCCTACCCCGGAAGTAACTTACTGTTGCGGAACAGTTACAGGCCCCCAGGCCATCAGGCTGCTAAACGAACAATGAATGAACACTACACAACAACAACCACCATAGATCCTCCCCTACACAACAACAACCACCAAACGCACATAGCACACACATCCACACGCACACACTCACTTTAAACAAACACACTGTAGCACCCACTCCACACACTTTATAGCACACACCCACTTTAAACAAACACACTGTAGCACCCACTCCCCACACTTTATATTTATTGATGAAGGATTGCACTACAACTCGTACACCTTACTGTAAATTGTACCTAAATTGTACCTCATCCCATTTCTGCTTTGCACTATATAGTACTGTACATTAGTACACTGCATAGTATTGTATATTATATGGTAACTCAGAACATTGTACATATGTCTATACCGAACACTGTGACCTCATTTTCTTCTTCTAAACTACATGCTATACTATGTTATTTGATACTATCTTGTCTAGCACAGTCTCTGGAGCGTAACAGTAAGAAGCATTTTGTATGAAAGTATTCTGTACTTCTGTATGACAACTATTAAAGAAACTTGAACTTGAAACTTGATCCAGATTTGGCGTGACACCCAGAGAACTCGCACTAACTGCCATAAATGGCACACGTACTCCCCACTGTTTAATAACAATTTGCTCCTTATTGGACAACGACCCATTAGATTCCCCAGATGGGAGGGGAAAGGTATCCATGTATTGAGGGATGTTTTCAATGACTCTGGTCTTTTCAGGACCTATCCAACGAATTTGATCTCCCTGGTAGTTCCCTTTTCTTTTATTTACAAATGAGGGCAGCTCTAAAGGCTCACAGAGTCCCATGGGACGCTCCACTAGAACGACACCGGTTTCACAAATTATTTTATGGCAGAGAGACATCGAGAGGCTTCGTCTCTGACTTTTATCGGCACTTACTTACGGCCTCATATAGAGGCCTACCCTTAGATACGATTTGGAGAAAGGATATCCCTGAGTTGGATATAGATTTTGACTGGAATGCGGTATGGGAAAATATTAGGCTATCATCACGCAACCCAGATCACCAACAGATCCATAAAAATTTTGTTCATAGGACTTATTTGACCCCCAGGCGATTGAACCTAATGGGTCTCAGGCCTGACTCTCGATGTAACTTGTGTCCAGACGGCGCCATTGGAACATATATGCATATGTATTGGGAATGCCCTCCTGTTGAGATCTTCTGGGAAAATGTCACCACTCAGTTATCAGAGATTTTCTCTCTAACCATACCGGCCTTGCCTTCTGTTGTGTTGTTAAATGATGTTTCTCAGCTGCCGACCTCTATACAAGTAAAGAG
This sequence comes from Notolepis coatsorum, assembly GCF_963971535.1. NCBI lineage: Eukaryota > Metazoa > Chordata > Actinopteri > Aulopiformes > Paralepididae > Notolepis > Notolepis coatsorum. The sequence continues at coordinate 51,457,513 of NC_140176.1, read as the reverse complement.
GCTCATTTTGGCTGGTCTGACCGCTGCCAAAAAGCTGATTGCCTCACGCTGGATACAACCAGATAAGTTATGTCCGAAGGTATGGATTCTCACCTATCTTGATGTTATTTATTTGGAGATTTCCACTGCACGTGTCATAGGTGTTAATGAGGCCAGTATCGCGGTCTGGTGGGCTGTGGTGGAAAAACTAAAAGAACGCATATGACTCTGGAAATTGAGTACTGAATAAGGTATTATATTGATGTCTCACGTTAGGGTCCTGGGGCGAGAGGGGGGGGGGGAGAGCGAATATTCATGTATGTTGATGGTTATGGTGTTTTTGTATTTTTATTTTTGTTTTGTTTATTATTTTTCATTCAATATTAGTCCTATGTATATTTTCTGACCCCCTTCTGATCTGGGTCTGGTGATCGTGGGCTCTGGCTGGGGGAGGCCGCGGTTCGGGGTCTCTGCGGGTCGAGGCACTAAAGAGGCGTGGTGCTTTGGCTCGCGGGGGGGCCAGGCTGTGGGTCCTCCGGGACTGTGGCTTGCGGTTGACGGACCTGGAGGTGGAGGGGGCTCGGTAAGCACTTTTTATAGTAAAGATTTTATTTTGTTATCCTTTTTCTTTGTGACAACTTGTATTGACTGGTTGTGTATCCGATATATAATAGGTCTAATTTATTGTCTAGTCATTGTTGTGTTAGTTTGTGTTCTTGGATGTTTGTTATGTATTATTGTCATTATTGTGCTGTGTTGTTTCTTGTTTGGAAATATGAAAATAAAAAGATTTGGTAAAAAAAAAAAATGAAAACGGTTAGTTTTACGTATAAAGCTTAGAAGAATGGAGGCAAACCAGACTTTTTTTGAATGTATGATATGATTATGAGATTGATTTGTGTGTTGAGGAACAGTAGCTCAACTTTGTATACAGAAGATAGTATCTGTGTGCATTATTCTAAGCCAGAGTGAGCTGGCCACCCTTTCAATGTAAAATAAAATATTCACTCACTCATTCATTCATTCATGCATTCATTCATCCATTCATGCATTATTTCATTCATTCATTCATTCACACTTATGAACTGATGCTCATGTACTGTATAATGAAGAGCTCTATGAGCTAAAACTTCACATTATCGCATTAGACGCATTCGTTGTCGGTTCATTTGATTCACTATGCGAGCCGGGAATAAGTGCTGCCACAGGGGGACTGTATGCAGACTTTTTACATTATACAGTTCACTCTCATCCAGCACCTTAGTGCAGGGCCGGACTGGGGAAATAATTCATACCGGGAGATATAGCGCGAAATATAGCCCCAATCAGGCCACTTTTTAAGCGGGGGGTCTGGGGGACCCCCACCAGGACATTTTTTGTTACAAAGACTTAATTTCCTGCATTCTGGTGAATTTGAGTGCATGTGAATCACAAACTAATGAGCCAACAATTGCTTAGTACAATGTACTGTTATGGACCTCAAATAAAACTGTTGTGGCACTAGCAATGCTACTCTCTCCACCTTCAAAAAGAAAAAAGCAAGAGCACAACATATTTTTCTATTTACTATTATAATACAGTTCTGTATCGTTAGTGGCTTAGCTTGGCATCGCCTTCTGCACTATCTCGCGTACGTGCACGCGTACTGAATAAACCACAAATGTACCTCTAATACCAGTATTAGTCTGACCACACCCCTCATCAGCTTACCTTCATAAGCAGGTGTGTGGTCACCTGCTCTCCTCCTTCTCGCTTTCACCACAAGGAAGAGGTGCCTCGGTAGATCCCCACACTTGACACCATGATGGAAGAAATTGGATTAGGAACAGCTTGGGAAACAAGGATACGTTGACATCATATCTTTATTTTCTCTCTCACTATTTTCGAGAAAATACGGCGATATTGTCTTCGTACTGGAGTGTCTAGAAGATGATGATCATTCTACAAACCCTCCACCGGTTTTCGTATTGGGAGCACGCCGCTGCATGCTTCTCAACTGCAGTTCCTTGCTGTGTTTGTTGGGGTGAAACCTGTCAGGCCACAGCTGAACTGTCGGACATGCCGCTGTTGTGAGGAGCGGTGCGTTCCAGGTTGGGTGAGTAGTGTTTGCTGGCGGGCTCCACTTGTCTGTTAGTGCTATGGGGGCTACTAGACAAAGTTTATGGAAACCGGCCCCAGGCTAGGGTCCTTTGTTTAGCCGTCTAGGCGACAGAAGGCCTTGGTCTGGCGACCATTATAGTTTTAACTAGTGGGCCGCGACCATTGACACTGGTGATCCCTGTGTGTTCTGGACGAGTGGATTCTCTCTGTCACCGTGTTAAGACCCCATCTTTCATATCCAAATGAGAGTATTCCTTCACGAGGGGATATGTGCATGTAATGTGCGATAGCGGCAGATTCATGTTCAAAGTCAGCTATACAGGCCAGTTGGTACTGTGCTGATTCCGCCGGACGTGTTAATGTCACCGTTGTGAAGCGGTGTTGACGTCTTGTTTTCTCTTTTCTCTTAAAAAGTGAGGAGGGTTCAGAACGGCGGCCTGTCTGGGTGAGTGTTATGTCATTGTTTACATGTTCATAGCTTACGGTTAGCCGGTCGGTGGCCTGGCGCGGGGTAGCTTGGCTTCTCGCGCGCCGCCGGGAGCTCGCTCCTGATCGCGTGCGTCGTAGATCGGCGTCTCGCGAGCGGAAGCGATAGCACCCGAACGGTTGGAGCAGCCGTTAGCTTGATGCTATTCTGTTGAACGTGCTTTGATTTTTAACATGTTTTACACTCTTGACCACGACGTCATCCTTGACAGGGGATGTTCGTCAACCCTGCCTGAGCCTAGACGGGGATTGCGTCAACAAAGAGGGCTGTGTTCTACGGTGGCTTGTGACTGCACTTCGCTGATCTGCGTTCCGGGCAGGTACGGGGTTGGCCAGACCCTCATAACACGTCTTCTGGTTTTACCTTGCTAAATGTATTGTGAATGACGGTGTTTTTTCCCAAAACGTGTGTTGTTGCAATGCATTTGAGATACGTTGCGGGTTGTGTGTGAGCTGTTTTTGTCACTGGCAGTAGCTTCTCCGTGCAGGTCGTGATGTATTGATCTGGTTGTTGTGTGAGAAACATCATGGTGTTTATGTGTACCGTGTACTCACTACTAAGGCAACTAACCTATGAAGCTATGCTTGGTGACGAGTGAGTAAAAGAATGTTCTTTCTCAGACTGTAATGACAATGGACAGTGAGTTCACACATTAACAGGTTTTCCTGTTTTAACTGGCCGTATTGAGGGTAAAATAGGAGGATTGTGTTTTTCCCCCCCCGGTTCCCTGGGGACTTTATCACCTCCTATCAGACATGTTGTGCATTAATTGTGTCTTTTGTGTGGTAGGGATACGATGTAACTCTCAGCTTGATTGCTGAGGTTGTGCTAAATCTGCTGGAGAAACTTATTTCCTAAAGGGAAATTGGTTTGGTTGCTGTCATGTGTGCTTAGCAAGGCCTGTGGTCGATACTAATCAAGAATGATGTATTCTCTCATTGTGATGATGATGGGTTGTGTGTGTCATGTGACCTACAACTGGGTTGTACTGGCCACAGAAGCACATGTGTATGTTGGACCGGGGTTCTTAGAGCCCTCTCTATTCTGTGTTTTTCCTTAGTAAAAATCAGATAGCAGGTTAGCTCGTGCGCTGTGTGGAGCTGTGAAACGCTTCATAGAGCTGACTATGACTGTGTCATATTCTCTTTTTGTCGTTACGTCGTATCATGGGTGTGGGGTCGTAAAGGGGTGAACTGGTAACCTTTCCTCTCCCCATTGTTCTGTCGGTCAGGGGTACACCCCCTGTCCTTCAAGGTTCCCGTCACGTGGCGGTTCGGCACGTTACGGGGGGGGGGGGGGGGGGGGGGGGGGGGGAGTTCCTGGTCCCACGGCCTGGTATATTGGGCGTGTGCACCGCAGGAATTCCCCCGCCATAGAGTACGTCACCGTGCGCGTCTCTGTTGGTAGGACTTCCGTGTGCTGTTCAGGTCCATGTGATGGATCTGTTTTCAGGGGGGGTGGTCAGGGCTCCTCCTCACCAAGCGCCTACTCAGGCCTTCTGTGAGTTCGGACTCCTTCTTCCATGTGATCCATGTGAGGAAGCCTCCATCAGAGTACAGAGCCTTCCTCCTCAGATTGTCAAAGTGAGTGGACCCTCTAGAAGGGTCCTTTTCTATTGTATGTATATTCGATTCAATTCGTTTATTGAGTGTGTATGGGTTCGGTGCCTCTTCCCCGGAGGCCCTAAAACCAGTTTTTTACATGGCTCAAGGTGCAATATATTCTTTTCAATCTGTACAGCTCGCGTGGGAAGTCTCTCTGGGGATCCCCGTCTCTTTCCTATGGGAGGGTGGTGGGATGTAAAAATGTGAACATTTTTTACCCCGGCTGTGTAGACTGGGATACATACTGTTGATGCTTCCTTCTTTCTATTCCAGAAGTGTTGGAGTTAGGGAGTGTCACACCCCTCTTGTCGTTCCCCTGGGCGCCTTGGGGATTCAATGACAGGTCTAAATAGCCTGTTCATTGATGGGGGTGTGTCCCGACGCACGTATAGTGCTAGCTCGCTGTAAACAGGCGATTGACTGGCACGCCTTAGTTGCTTGTGGTTGAAACAGCGTTTTTATAAAGCAACTGAGATGGGGGTTTTTCCTCTTCCGGCGACCACATCCCATGACCTGGGTGGGTTGTCGACGGATCCTCGTTCATGTCTGGGGGATGATGACGGGATGGATCTGAACATATGTAGTGGGGTCTCACGCCCTTGGGGTGGGCCACCAGGCGCGGTTCGTCCCGACGTCTGGGTGGCGCCTTCTTTTCATGTTAAGATCAACACGCATATCTGCCCTTCTCCTGGAGTAGGCATGTCGGCGTGGTTAGGGCACGGGACTGGTTCTGGTCACGCTGGTCCAGATCAGTTGAACCCGTTGTCCGCCGGGGATGCAGATCTGCTGTTCTGGTACCCTGAGGGACTTGGGCTTTTTTCAGGGGGAAAAATGCCAGGTCGGTCTGGGTGTCACAGGGTTAAGCGCTATGGAGACCCTGGTTGGGTATGTTTTTACTCAGCACTGTCGTCATGGCTTACAGCCATGCCATTCTGTACGCGCTCGATCTCGTCGGATCTCGGCCGCTACACAGGTTGGTCCTGGTTAGTACTTGGTTGGGAGACCGCCGGGGAATACCAGGTACGGTGTGCTTAGGGCTGGTTCTCCATTGTTTTTCGCTCCTCTCTCACGCATGGCGAAGAGGGGCCTGTGGGGGTGGTTTTTTGACCTCCTCTGGTGACCCTGTGCTTCCCGTACCGCCAGGCCCGGTCCGAAGTGATGTTTGCGACCCGTAGGCCTGGGTTAACCCTTTTTGGAAACTGGAACACTTGTACTGCGGTATAGCCGGTGTATACCCGCAGGTGTGTTTTGGAGTTTTTTCTTGAGGGGTTATAGGAACAACCACCGCATTGGGTAACACCGAGGTGGTTGATTCCCTGGTGTGTTGGAGCAGTGTCAACTCCCGGGTTCACCGGTTGAGGGTGCCCCTGCACGTTCATGACGTCTGCCAATCGTGTCAGCCTTCTCTGCCTCGACCCCTCTGGGTGGGGGTTGTTAAATGGAGGCTTGGTCATGCAACACCGCCAGCTTACGCTCCTTCCGCCGGCGCGGCTGTGTTCAGCTGTCCCCTCTGGCGCCTGTCTCGTCCGCAGTCTCCAGGCTAGGGTTAACAGCCTGTTGCCTGGTTTTTCCCCGGTGCGCTGCCTGCTTCCGTTGGTTAACCTTTTTTGTGTGCTTACGGCCATGCTGACTGCCTATTCTGCAGGGTCAGTGTGCCAGGCGGTGTACTATTGGGGGGACGGGGCCCGCTCGGCTTACTGGCCTGGTTGGTTCCGCCTGGGAATACCAGGTGCAGTAACTGAGGGGCCTTTGTCCGAATACGCTGGCGATGTGGGGGGCGGGGCACTACGTGCCCACCTGGTGGGGTCTTGATGCTGGCATCATGGACTTCTCCGGGCCCCCATTCCAGGGAGTCCAGTCCTTTTGGTGGGTCTGGGTCTTCCTTCGTGCTCCGCTGCTACGGCCTTGCCACGGGGTTGGGTTTGCCCTTGACCCCGTGATTCTGGGGGCAGTAACGAGGTTGTTCCTCCGTTCGTTCCCGGGTGGCATGCGGGTTGTGCGTGTGTGTAGTCGTGGGTCAAGCCACGGTCTGCTCACCCTGTGCGTTGAGTTGCTTGAGTGCCTCTTCGCACGGTCGGGTCCGTCGCCCTCCCGTGACGTCCCTAATAGGGGGGCTACCCTCCATTAGGGGGGGTCGGGGGGGCTCGGCCCTCCCTGTTCTGATGGTTTTGGGGGGCTGTCAGCGGGGTGTATTTGTCAGCCAAGTGGCTCCGCTTGGCCTCCCTTGTGCAGAAGGCGATGCCAAGCTAAGCCACTAACGATACAGAACGTTAGGTTATGACTATAACCAAGTTCTGTTAGTTAGGGGCGATGCTTGGCATCGGACGCCGCTGCAGCCCTTGTCCTCACCTTGTGGTGAAAGCTTGGGAAGGAGGAGAGCAGGTGACCACACACCTGCTTATGAAGGTAAGCTGATGAGGGGTGTGGTCAGACTAATACTGGTATTAGAGGTACATTTGTGGTTTATTCAGTACGCGTGCACGTACGCGAGATAGTGCAGAAGGCGATGCCAAGCATCGCCCCTAACTAACAGAACTTGGTTATAGTCATAACCTAACGTTAACCACTCTCTCCTGTAAGGGCCTTTCTTTTTCTTGTCTGTTTTATCCCTCTCTCCTCCACCCTTTCTCTTTCTTCCACTGTCCATCTTGACATTAACGTTAATGGACTTTCGCTCTACTGTATCCAGTGGCGGCTCGCCACCGGGGGCGCTAGGGCGCCGACCCACCTGTTAAATGAGAGAAGAAGGGAAAAAAAATGTTGTTTTTTGTTTTATAGCCCTATAAATAATATAAACATGTTTAAAATGAATAATATTTACTCATTTTAAGTATGTTTGTGTTTCCAATGCACAATATAACTTAATTTTACAAAGATTAATAATAGTTTTCCTGAACAGGAAGTGACGATTCTGTCTGATATAGACCTTTTCATTACCGTAGCCGCAGGCATTTCTCCTCGCCGTATTTCTCTCTGGGCTAGGCGCAATTGCGCCTGGAGTGCGCATGCCCGCCGTGCACTGGTTCATCGCTGTATCCGTCGCAGCCACGCGCTTTGCGTTGAATATGATGTATTATGATGGAACTCGGGCGCTGGTTTGAAACGACCTAGCAAGCAGCCGAGCGTCTAAAAGCTCTCTGATTGGCCGACGCAGTACTTTCCGTAACCGCAGTTTGCAACATGAGTTTATGCTGTTGTTGTGTTGTGTGATGCAGATATTTGTCTTGGAGCGTGATGGCAAGTTCTTTCAACGGTTAGGCTTAGGCACTCTTTCAAAGTTGGTTAAGGTTAGAGTTTGTCTTAGAGCATGGCGATAGAACATCAGGTAGTTTGCAGGCTGTTCGAGGCGGACATGGACAAAGGCACTCACAGTACTTGTTGGCTATTAACAAGCTATATTATGGATGCAGTGTGGAGGGACATGCATGGACAATGGATGGACATCAACACAGGCTGGATGGACAATGCCATGGAGTGGATATACTTTATCAACAAGCCCTTCTGCCAACAACAAGGTAGATTAGCGATCTCTCTCTCTCTCTCTCTCTTTTTTTTTTGTTTGTTTGTTTCTAACTTTTCTATTTATATATTGTGTTTCAAGTTGTGAATTAGACTATACTTTATTTGACTGGTTGTGTGTTGTTGTAGTAACAGCTGAGCGACTCGTTCATAAGAGCCGATTCATTGCCGTGAGCGTGAGTCGAATCGCTCACGTCTTGCCATGAGTCGGTTGCGTGGTACTGTACATGTTTGCAAAATGTTTTGGTATAGCGCCCCTAGTGGAGAGAGAACCAGCAGCCGCTACTGACTGTATCTCTCCCGAGTCCCACACTACCTGGCTCATTGCCTGGCTGTTATTCTGCATCTGAGTGCCGTCTGCCATTCCATTCGCCGCCTCCGCTGTCAATCAGTTGTATCGCCTGGTCCCGCCTCCACCAATCACAAGCGGCAGCACGGCTCCATTGTGTGTGATCCGCGTGATCCCGGTGGCCTGTGCAGGCCAGGCCACCGGGAAAACTCCCGGTGCTCCCGATGGCCAGTCCGGGCCTGCCTTAGTGTAGCCTGTAGTCTATAGGCCCACTGGTCCCTGAACTATTTCAGTCAGAGCTTTGAAAACTGCCAAGTTTTGGCGGCTGAGTGGCGCAGTGGGCAAGGCGCTTGCCACTAACGCATGATATGCTGGTATCGAGCCCAGCTCTCGGCGTTGCTACCGGCTTGGCCGGTCGTCATACTAATACAATTGGCAGTGTTAGAGAGTGGGAAAGCCGATGGGTGGGGATTGGACGTTGAGGACAGCGACTCCTACAGGTCGGTTGGTGCGCCTGTACAGCAGAATCAGGAAGTATCGGGGGCAGCGTGAGCCTCCCACGTGTTACTCCTCGCCACTGAGAGATCGCGCTGTTCGGGTGAAAAGATGCGACAGCTGCCTCCTCGTGTACCGGAGGGGACACGTGATGCAAGGTTTGGTCCTCACTGCAGCCGACCAGTGGGAGGCATAGTCTAGCAACGTTCAAGACAGGGGAGGGGAGAATTGAAGGGAGAATTGGCGAGACGAAATTGGGATGGGAGAAAAAACTGAAAAATAAGGAGAAAAAATGGATAAAAAAAAGAAAACGGCCACGTTTTTTTGCGTAGTCAGGATGGAAAGCGTAAATAAATACCACACCATCTATTTTGTATTTATAAATATTTTCTACTGGTGTCTCTTCATTCCAACATTAAACTTGAGGTTCTTCTTAGTGTTCTGTTCTGAATTAATTCATCAGGTCTCGTTAACCACTTTAAATAGTTTGTTTAAAAAATTTAAAACATGCGCTATTATTTTGAAGGCAAAATCGCACTGACCTCAGTATACGTGAAGTCGAGGGAGAGGTAATGAGGTAATGCCTCGTCATACTTTCTTGTTCTTGGCTTGTAAATATATAAAGGAACATGTACTTTTTTTCTCCAAGCCCACAATGCATGACAGATACACAGCAAGCCCCGGAACTTCCCACTAGGGGCTACACACTAAACATCCATATTACACACTGATTCTGGGTGAGGTAGAATATAATGCATGATATCTTCAGAAACCTCAGAAATGTTGTTGTTAATATAAGATAAGGGCCCCATATTTTGATTGAAAACTTTATTAACAGATTGCAGAATGGGTACAATACAGTACGGCTCAATGCACACAATTTTGTTAAGGGGATGCAGACCAGAGAAAGACTTTCATCTTGTTTACATCAGGGTCCCCCATTTTCAATTCATCATGACATTTATGACATACACGACATACAAATATACAGTACTATTACATCCAGACATTTATGACATACAAGATATACAGTACTGTTTAAGAGAAAGATATCCTAAAATAAATATTATATACATTCGAGGGGGAAGAAACTGTACATTGGAGGGGGTTGGGTGGGGGGGGTGGGGGGGGGGGGGGTTGGACATTTACCGGGGGCCAGTTTAGAATTGCAGCCTCCCGTAGGTGCTCTTTGAGAGCGGTTTTGAAGGAGGGTAGGGATTCATATTATTTTACGGCTGTGGGTAGGGCGTTCCACATTGTTGTGGCATATTTGCTAAACGTGTTTAGTCCCTTGTTTGAGCCGAATCTGGGTTGAACATGATTTGTGGAACTCCCTCTGGTGTTGTGGTCATGGAATTCACTGACCTTTGGGAAGTATTTCGACATGTACATGGGTATCTTAGTGGTGTAGTGTATCTTGTAGACCAGGCCCATTGCAAGTTGCTGTACTCTGTTGTCTACTCTAAGCCATCCTAGGTTGTCAAAATGGGCAGGGGTGAGGTGGGTTTTAGGAGTAAGGTCAAGCAGTAGTCTGACCAGTTTGTTTTGTAATGTTTGTAGTCTTGTTTTACGGGCACCCTGAACCTTAACCTAAGACTTCTATAAAACGGTAAAGACAGACAGATAGACAGGGGTAGGGAAGGGATACAAAGATTACACATACACTTAAACATGAATGAAATAATACGGTTAAAACTTAAGTCGCCCCCACTGGCAAGACCCTCCCCCGGGGTCTGAGCTTGTGGCACAGTCCGACTCCTACAGGTCGGTTGGTGCGCCTGTACAGCAGAATCAGGAAGTATCGGGGGCAGCGTGAGCCTCCCACGCGTTACTCCTCGCCACTGAGAGATCGCACTGTTCAGGTGAAAAGATGCAACAGCTGCCTCCTCGTGTACCGGAGGGGACGGGAGGGGACACGTGATGCAAGGTTTGGTCCTCACTGCAGCCGACCAGTGGGAGGCATAGTCTAGCAAAAAACAGATTGCAGAATGGGTACAATACAGTACGGCTCAATACACACAATTGTTATGGGGATGCAGACCAGAGAAAGACTTTCGACTTGTTTACATCAGGGTCCCCCATTTTCAATTCATAATGAATTGTAAGTAAGGGTGCAATTTTTTCCGTGCAATCCATTCTTTGTGGATCTAGCTTTTGCTGAGCACTTTCTGACTAGGCTCAATATTACGGAAGGAATGGATCCTACGCGGCCAAATAAGCAGGCACTACGTCTTCGACAAAGTTGAGCAGCACCACATCATCCTCGTCTTCAACACAATGCATATTAGCGATGATTCAGATTCCTTTTATTGTCACATAATTTTACAGCAAAAAGGAGTTAAATCTGCTTTTTTGTGGTTGCTCGACCGTAGCAGCCTCCAATATAATATAAAATTTAATTAAATAGCATAGAATAAAATTAAATAAGATAAAATAACAGCAAGCGTGCAGTGTGCAGATGACAGGATGTGCAGTATGCAGAAAATACGCAAGTATGTAATGTGCAATAATGAGCAATGGGCAAAAATGCAATGTGCAATACAATGTTACAATGTGCAACGATGTGCTCTACACTGACCATATCATCTTCGGTCCCTGCCTCCTCATCCAAAACATTTTAAACACTGCTGAGTATCATCTTTCTCGTCGCCATTTCTCGTGCAAAATGGCAGTTGTTCAGTGCTCATATAGAGCAGAGCATGTGCACAGTGCTCACAATGAGCATTATCACGATGAGCGCTCAGTTATTTAATACACCCAATGACTTTAGCCAGGCAGTGACAGGCGCATGGCAACAGGAAATGTGGAACTTGAGAACAGAGGCAAACACACACACTCCTAAAGTCCCCGGCCCTCTCTAACTAAAGGAGGTGAGCAGACCCCTGATTCTAACAGCTCCTCTACCTGGCTATCTTCATCGCCAGCAGCACTACAAGCTGCAAACACCCCCCCCCCCAAGAGTGTGCAAGCTTACAGGATCAAACCCTGCTCTCTCCAGCAGTTCAGATCAGTTCATGATTGCACATTATACAACGGCATGCAAATTTCTCGATTCTGATTGGCTGAAACAATCCCACAACCGAATCACATCACTCCGCCGTGCTGATTCTTCGGAGAAAACAAGATGGCGGACAATAATCTTTAACAAATGGATATGTTGATAGCGTCATAACGACTAAATATAAAGCGATTCTGTCACGGTGAATGTCTTAGTCCTTTAAACAATGTTGGATGATGTAATTGATGGGTCATGAGTCATTGTAGAACAAAAGAAAAATCGCGGATTGATTGATTGATTATTTGCAATTTTATTTTAAAAATGTTCTTCCTTCCCCCTGACTGCAGCGCTCACTCTCACACTGTCCGACGCTGGCGTACCCACCCACCCCCCCACACACACACACACACACACACACACACACACACACACACACACACACACACACACACACACACACACATACACATTCACACACACACACACACACACACACACTCTTGTCTGCAACGGCGGGGGAGAGTCAGACTGAGAGAGAAGCAGCTGAGTGCTGCACTGTTTTAAGTGAGCATGGTCTATTGAATTGATTGATTGGTTGATTGCTAATTGTATTACTGTACGTCTGGTTTCCAACTGGTTAAGTTTAGGCCCTCTAAAGTAGGTTTAAAAAATAAATAAAAAAATAGGGCCAAGAAAACTTTTTTTTTCCTATAGGGCAAAGAAAACTTTTTAATTTGTTTTACCTACTTTCTATAGAATCATCTAAGAATGAAGTTCTATAGAAAGTAGGTCTGCATACCCTTAACAATTGTGTGTATTGAGCCGTACTGTATTGTACCCATTCTGCATCTGGTAATAAAATGTTCAATCAATCATTCCAATAACACACAGTTGGATGTGTTAGTTTGTTGGATCCGTTGGATGCACTTCCGAGCTGCTTCCACATGAGGCAACTTCTCTCAATCATTCCAATAACACACAGTTGGATGTGTTAGTTGGTTGGATGCACTTCCGAACTGCTTCCACATGAGGCAACTTCTCTCAATCATTCCAATAACACACAGTTGGATGTGTTAGTTGGTTGGATGCACTTCCGAGCTGCTTCCACATGGAGGCAAATTGTCTTTTTTGTTGTTGTGGGAACTACTTTTTCTGGCGGATGGTTTTTTCAATAAATCTTCGATTAATGTGTGTTCATTGTATAGCAATAAGGTTGGATGAATGTGGCAGTTGTATAAAAGCATTACACCACTTGCAGTCGTGATTTGTGAACAATAAACCATGCCTAGGGGGGTCTAACGACCACCCCTAGGCATAGTTTATTGTTCACAAACCACTCCTGCGCGTGATGTAATGCTTAAACACTCCCCACAGGTTTACCACAGTGCCATTCAGGACGATTACTCACAGCTATGAAACCACAGTCTCTCAGACACAGCATCTATTGGTTTAAATCACAACAGTATTTTTCTTTCTCTAATCCCCTCCTTCACTGCATCCACCCTGCAGGAGGTTATGCAATCTGTCCCGTCTGTTAGTCCGTAAATCTGTAAGTACGTGGGTTTGTGAACAAGATATCTTGAAAAGTAATGGGTAAATTGGCATAACATTTGCTGTGATCATTCATGAAGAAATCTATTGATTTTGCTGACCCCATGCCACCATATGGATTTACAGCCTGGATCAATATTGGCAACTCTTGTTTCTGTCATCTACCCCAGTAAATGTTGCATGTGAAAGTAACAGAAAAGAGGGGACATTTTTAGGTCTACTGAGTACACTCTTCTAGTTTGAAAATGAAGCTGACATATCATCCATGGTGAAGTAACCACAGACTGACATCTGACAGGAGAAAACTCAATACATCACATAATGACAGTGAGGAATCGCAGCCTTGTCATTCAGAGATAACGATATTTATGAAGTATAACTCTAGTTTTAAATGAATGGTGGCAAAGTATCTTGCTTTGCCTATTGGACTGCTCCGTGCACCAATAGCACACCAGTTGAATTAATTTCACCAATGCACCTACAGTATCACAAACCAGGGCTACACCCCTTAGTATAAACAGGGGCTGTAGCGCACATTCTCCCTTCTGTAGTTCCTTTCAGACAACAGGGAGGAAAAGCAAGATGCTTAGCTTAGATTAGATTCGATTCAAATGTATTGTCATTAACAGCACAAGTACAGTACAACAAGTGCAAATGTAACAGTAAGGTGTACAATCTACAGGTTGGACAGATTATGGTACCACGTCCAAAATCAAATGCTTTAAAGAGGACGGTTGTTTATCGTGCCATCAATCATTGGAATAACTGCCCACTGAACATAAGTAAATTTAATAGCAAAGTGTCTTTCAAGTACCACCTAAGAATGCACTACTTAAATATGTGAGCAGATACTGTTTGGGAGTGGAAATACCTACTGTAGGAATGTAATAATGAAATATTTACTCATGAATGTAATAACCTTTTCTGAAAATATTCTGATGTTTATAAAGTTGTCTACAATGTTTTACTGTTTTTAGATTATCATTGTTAATTAAGTGAATTGTGATTGTCTATGTATCTCATGTATTGTTATGTTTTGTGTTGTCTTTTTGTGTGGACCCCATGAAGACTAGCTCGCCACTTAGGTGGCAGCTAATGGGGATCCTTTTATTCCTCCCTCTCATTTAATGCACATATAAAAAATGTCACCAAAATTGCATTCTTCCATCTTCGTAATATCGCAAAAATACGCCCCATTTTAACTCTGGCTGATGCTGAAACCCTGATTCATGCTTTTGTCTCATCACGTCTGGACTACTGTAATGCACTTTTTTCAGGCCTACCTAATTCAAGCATCAAAAATCTTCAACTCGTGCAAAATGCGGCTGCACGGATACTAACTAGAACTAGAAAATTTGATCACATCACACCAGTTTTGTCCGCCCTACACTGGCTTCCTATCCTAGCCCGTTCTGACTTTAAAGTGCTACTCCTCACCTACAACATTTTAAATGGGCTTGCACCGCTCTATCTATCCGATCTCATCTCCCGATACTCGCCCGCTCGTGCTCTGCGCTCACAAAATGCGGGGCTTCTATCGACCCCTAGGGTTAAAAAGAAATCCGCCGGCCACAGAGCCTTTGTCTACCGCGCTCCCTACCTGTGGAACAAATTACCTGCCGTCATCAGGGGCGCCTGCTCTGTCGAAGCTTTTAAATCCCTGCTTAAGACTCATCTTTTCTCTCTCTCCTTCAACCTACCCTGATCTCACCTGGTCGGGGACTGACCTTTAGATTAATCTGTGTAGTTTAGTTATGGTACAGGGTACTACATGGTACCACTGGGTAGTTTACTACAGGGTAGTTTAGTTAGGGTACAGGGTACTACAGGGTACTACATGGTACTACATGGTACTACATGGCACTACATGGCACTACAGGGTTCTACATGGCTCTACATGGCTCTACGTGGCACTACAGGGTACCACAGGGCACTACAGGGTACTACATGTCTGCTCCTTTGCAGCACCACAAACATGGGAACTCTCTAACTCTTCCCCCCCCCTCTTCCCCCCCCCCCCCCCCCCCCTTCTCTCTGAGTGCCCGTCTCCTGGCGCTGACTAAGGTGATGGATGCCTCGGGGTCTTGGCCAAGATTGTAGTGACTGCTCTACATGCACCTCCGAGGCCTTGGATCAGTTATTCACCGCCGTCTGTCCGTGGTCCTGTCAACTGATTAACAGTATTAACAGACTGTTAACAGATTAACAGTCAATGCGGTTTCATTGCTGGGTTAAGTACTTCCATTTCTATTCACATAATACGCCTACTTCATATATCTACTCCTTTCACATATATGCCTACCACTTGTATCTATTGCTATGTCCGCCTACTACAATCTCATGAGCCGTCTAACGCCTGTCCCGTCTCCCTGTCTCCCTATGACTTGCTGTCCTGGAGTGTTGACCGGAGTGTTGGACGTCCCGTGATGAAGGCCGGGAGGTTGCGACCCCCTCTGCGTGCCCCCCTGTCTCCGGAGGTCTCGTAGTGGTGACCGGAGTGCCGGATGTCCCGCGATGATGTCGGGGAGTTCGTGACCCTCTCTGCGCCGCCCCTATCTCCCTGTCTCCGGCTGTCCCTGAGCAACGACCGGAGTGTTAAATGTCCCTTGACTAAGACGGGGAGGACGTGACCCTCTTTGCGCCGCCCCTGTGCCTCAAATAGATTGCTATCAGCTCTATCTTTAATCTTTCAAAATGTTCAGTTGCTATCGCTATTAGCTCTATCTTTAATTTTTCAAAATGTACAGTTGCTATTGCATGCACTCATCTGTGTTCCACTACACACATGAGTGCATGCTTACCAACTGTCCGTCTGCAACACTACTATCACCAACATCTAAGAAGGGAGATCCCCCCTTGAATGGCCCTTCTAAGGTTTCTCTCCTCCACACTGCCTGTGGAGCTTTTTTTCCCTATTGTTAGGTTTTAGTGAGTTTTTCCTTACCTTCGCGTGGGGTATGTCTGGGAGTGCTTGCATTCTTTCATTTATTTGCATCCATCTAAAAATGTTTGCACCTTATGGTGTTCTTGTTCTGTTCTTGACTTATTGTTATGTTTTCTTCTTGACTTGTTTAAAGAAGATCTGTACGGCCCATGGGGACATTAACGTGTGTTGTTGGGCCCTATAAATAAATTTGATTTGATTTGATTTGATTTAAACAACAACAACAACAACAACAACAACAACAACAACAACAACAACAACAACAACAACAACAACAACAACAACAACAACAACAACAACAACAACAACAACAGGTGATTAAACTGATAAAATATATAAATTAGTACTACTGAGTGTAGTGCTATTCAGATGTATGTACAGAGTTGTAATATTAATATGTACAGTGATACAGGTATAAAGATAGTATGGTACAGTAGTAGTCATACTGGCCAGCAGCGTAACTAGTAAGAGCTAAGGGATACTGTATGTACAGAGATGTAGATATATAGTGTCTGATCTGCAGGTGTATAAGTAAGTATATTGAAGGATTATATAAAGGTATATTCAGTTTTGCCCGCTTTCATATAACTAGAGTTATACTTCACATCTGTATATTATATATATATACACAAACTAATAATAAGACACAGAATGGCTGACTAGAAAAGACAAAACCTGTTCACCTGCAAATACCTAGGATAGGCAAGGGGGAGGAGTTAAAGAAGGTTAATGAAGGGTACAAATGCAGGTTACGGATAGGGAACCCGTTTTAGTGCTTATCCCTGAGAAGAGAAAATGCTTTCTGTCTATAAAAGAGGAGAAGCATTTTAACAGGGAAAAATAAGAAATGCCTGGGAGAAGAATAAGAATGTGTGGGAGTTACACATTTTTACCACAAACCGTTGCTCCCAGTGAGCTGTGGTGTTCCACAAGGAAGCATACTAGGACCGCTACTGTTCCTAATTTATGCAAATGACATGTCGTCAACTTGTGACTGCAACTTGTTCCTGTTTGCGGACGACTCAGCCCTGCTGGTCTCTGACAAGAACAAGTTACAGGTTGAAAAAACCCTCAGCTCGGAACTAGGCAAAATCTGCATATGGCTCGCCGATAACAAACTATCATTACACATGGGCAAAACAGAGTCCATTCTCTTCGGTTCAAATAACAAACTCAGCAAGACCGACGGCTTCTCAGTTACAGTGGGTGACAATATTGTCACAAGGAAAGATGAAATTACCTACCTGGGTTCCATCCTAGAGGCTAATCTTTCCTGTGACAAAATGGCATCCAATGTAACCAATGAACTCAATTCTTGTACCGGATCTCCTCTCTGGTAAACAAGAATACCCTGAAGACTCTGGCAGGAGCACTCATTCAAGGGTACTACGACTATGCTTGCACCTCATGGTACCAAAGCACCTCAAAGGCACTAAAAACCAAATTACAAACATCTCAAAACAAACTAGTCAGACTACTGCTTGACCTGACTCCTGGAACCCACCTCACCCCTGCCCACATTGACAACCTAGGATGGCTTAGAGTAGACAACAGCAACTTGCAATGGGCCTGGTCTACAAGATACACTACACGACTAAGGTACCCATGTACATGTCAAAATACTTCCCAAAGGTCAGTGAATACCACGATTACAACCAGGGAACAAAATAACTAGACGCCCATCGCCAAATGCATGTAGATTTACCGTCTGGCGTCTAACAATAATAGTCTGCCCGCCAGCTGGCGTGTAGTTCATATCGATACTCTTATTTTGAAAATCCTGTGCGGGTCTCATTGCCGCCCCAAGCGCAGCTCCAGTCATAATATCTGGGCTCCGGCAGCTAGCAACGTCCAGGTTCATATGATACTCTTATTTTGAAAAACCCTTAGCAACTCCGCGAGTCATATGATATCCGCCCACTCCGTGTTGTTTCTTGAAAACAGAGCAGCAGCGTTAAACAGAGCAGCGTTAACACAGCAGTGCGCCTACAGACACGAAATAAGTCTGTGATGTTTTTTTTCTTCTCACAACGAGTCCAATGCAGCTACATGCTTTGCACCGTCGCCATTCCTTTATGCCCACATCGCCCGAAATTAAGGTTTATGTACCAATCACTACAACATTAACGTAAGCTAACAAGCTAATCCTGATGATCAGACGAGACAGAGCCATAAACAGTACTGAGGAAAGGGAAATGGGGGGGGGGGCACTCTCCCCTTCCCTGTGTGTGTGTGTGTGTGTGTGCGTTTGGAAAGACGACGGAGTCACTAGTCAGGACTCAGGACAGGAGTATATTATAGTAAACTGAGGATTACTGAGGATGGACAGATAATGTTGATATTCAAATATAAAAATGTTTGAGAGGAGTGGAAGTTTGAAGACAGACTACAATATGATGCGGGGTGGTGAGTTGCAACACAGTGTGTGTGTGTGTGCCCCGACCCCACTTCTATGTTTCAATAAATTATTTGCATTTAAAACTATTAGCGCTGACTCATTCCTTCAGTCCACTCAAAATTATGCTAATATTCCTTATGTTGTTTATATTATTAATTGAAAATAGCATATGAGAGTATTATATGTAATAATAACACATGGCGATATACTAAAAAGCTATTTATAATTTTTGGCTAGTAAAAAATCTGCCCGGCTGCTACTTTTAAAAATCGACCAGCCAAATGGCTGGTAAGTCAAAAAGTTAAGTTTGTTCCCTGATCACAACACCAGAGGGAGCTCCACAAATCATGTTAAACCCAGATTCGGCTCAAACAAGGGACTAAACACGTTTCGCAATTATGCCACATCAATGTGGAACGCCCTACCCAAATCTGTAAAGGAATGTGAATCACTACCCAATTTCAAAAACACTCTCAAAGAACACCTACGGGAGACTGCAATTCGAAACTGGCCCCTACAAATGTCCTAACCCAGTTGTACAGTAAATGACCAAGTATGGCTTTGTCAGTATTCCAATGTACAGTGTCCCCCACCCACCCCCTACTCAACCCCCCCCCCCCCCCCACCTCCAATGTACAGCCCCCCGCCCCCACCCACCCACCCCACCCCACCTACCCAACCTCCCCCAATGTACAGTTTCTACGTCAAATGTTTCAAGTTTCTTTAATAGTTGTCATACAGAAGTACAGAATACTTTTATACAAAATGCTTCTTACTGTTACGCTCCAGAGACTGTGCAAGACAATATAAGTATGAAATTAAATCATGTCATCATTTAAGCATGTAAATTAGAAGTAAAAAAAAAATGAGATCACAGTGTTCAGTATAGACATATGTACAATGTTCGATGCAGAATAGACGTAACTGAGTTACCATATAATATACAATACTATGCAGTGTACTAATATACAATACTATATAGTGCAAGGCAGAAATGGGATGAGGTGCAATTTAGGTACAATTTACAGTAGGTGTACGAGTTGTAGTGCAAATCCTTTATCAATAAATATAAAGTGTGTTTGTGTGGTTTAAGTGAGTGTGTGCGTGTGGGTGTGTGTGCTGTGTGCATTTGATGGTTGTTGCATAGTGTTTATTGTTCGTTTAGCAGCCTGATGGCCTGGGGATAGAAGCTTCTTCTGAGTCTTTCTGTGCTCGCCTTAAGACTCCGGTATCGCTTGCCTGACCGCAGCAGTTCAAAGAGGCAGTTGTTCGGGTGGCTCGAGTCCTTAATAATTCTCTTAGCCTTCCCCCTGCACCGCTTGTTGTAAATGTTCTGGAGGGTGGGAAGCCCCCCTCCAATTGTGCGTTCGGCTGAACGTGTCACTCTTTGTAGTCTGCTACGGTCTTGTGCAGTGCTATTCCCAAACCAGGAGGTGATGTTGCCAGTCAGGATGCTCTCTATTGTACATGAGTAGAAGTTCCTAAGGATCTTCTGACTGACTTGGAACTTCCTTAGGCGCCTGAGGAAGTAGAGGCGTTGTCGTGCCTTCTTCACAACACTGTCAATGTGTGTGGTCCATGTCAAGTCCTCGGATATGTGGGCTCCGAGGTACTTGAAACTGTTCACTCTCTCAACCGGTGCCCCGTCGATGCTGAGGGGGCTGTAGTCCTTGACCCCCGACCTCCTGATGTCCACAATCATCTCTTTTGTTTTGCTGACGTTCAGGGAGAGGCAGTTCTCCTGACACCACTGTGACAGATTCTCTACCTCTTCCAGGTAGGCCCTCTCGTCGTTGGCAGAGATCAGGCCCACCACTACTGTGTCATCAGCAAATTTGATGATTGTGTTGTTGTTCCGCTGTGCCACGCAGTCATGTGTGTACAGGGAGTAGAGGAGGGGGCTCAGAACACAGCCCTGGGGGGCCCCTATGTTGAGCGTGATGGATGAGGAGGTGCAGTTGCCTGCTCTTACCACCTGGGGTCTGCCCATCAGGAAGTCCAGGACCCACTGGCAGAGGTCATAGTTCAAGCCCAGGTCCCTGAGCTTGGCTATGAGTTTGGAGGGGACTATGGTATTGAATGCTGAGCTGTAGTCGATGAACAGCATTCTCACATAGTTCCCCTGCCTCTTGTCCAGGTGTGATGCTGCTGTGTGCAGCACATGGGCTATGGCGTCCTCCGTGGACCTGTTGGGGCGATATGCAAATTGCATATTGTATATACACTCTTTTTCTGTACACTTTTTGTATCACAAACAGTACTGTATTTGCAAATCTGGTACGTCATAAATGTATAGATGTAGCAGTACTGTCTATCTGTATGTCGTGTGTGTCATATATGTTATGATGAATTGAAAATGGGGGACCCTGATGTAAACAAGATGAAAGTCTTTCTCTGGTCTGCATCCCCTTAACAATTGTATGTATTGAGCTGTACTGTACTGTACCCATTCTGCAATCTGTTAATAAACTTTTCAATCAATCAATCAATCAATCAATCTGTTCCGTTATTTCAATGCACCCAAGGTCGCCGTACAGGGTTAAAAACACATACAATTACACAGTAAAAACACAATATTACAAAGTTACACATCAGGGAGCAGTTATAATAAACGATTAAAAAAAATCTAATTAAAGTGAGTATGCCAGAATGAACAAATGTGTTTTGAGATGGGAAACAAAGGTGGGGAGGTTGTCTATGGGGGGGGGGGGCACAGCAGGAGAAGGCTCTGGATCACATGGTAGTCAGACGGGAAGGGGGAGTGACACGTTTGAAGGATGCATGTCAGTATGGGGAGGAGCATAGAAAAAGGGGGATTTTGCCACTTTTTATGTGGATGTCCAATCAGTGTTGATGGTAAATGTATTGTAGTCCATTGAAGCAATAGATTCCTCAGTGCGTGCTACAGTATATTTACCAAGTTCTCCTGCTTGCGGAACCATGCTGACAGAGCCTACATGTACCAGGATGCATTGTGTGTGAGCTTCACCACCCTAGCCTTTAACATAGCATTACTAGACAAAGTAAAATAACGATATATATTTGGTTGACCACTACATTTCATAATGATTTTTTTGTTATGGTCAAATGTAGGCCAATGACTTAGCACCATTGGACCTTTTATATTGATCTTGATATGTTTTCTATGTGCGCTAATTGTATACAAAACCCCCATCAACGGTCAAATTAGCATAATAATTCCTGTGTTGTAAATGTAAACAGTTGCTCTGTTTACAGTATCTCCTACAGAGATAGATAATTTCTGGCCTTTCCCAGTCGAGAAAGACAGGTTGTCTAACAGAGACAGGGGGAAAGTACGATCAGATTCCTGAGGACAGGGAATCGGGTCCAGAGACCTGGCCTCGCGTGAGGATTGGAAGAGGACAATATTTGTGGGAGACCTGGATGGAAAGTGGGGGGTGTAAGTTAGTCGGGAAACCATGTTAACCTGTTAAGCCCTAGCTCTATTTTCTGAAAATCCACCTACAAATACATACCTAAGTAAATGGAAGGTTGCTCCACTTCTTCAATGTCCATTTGCATGTGCTTGCTATCTAGGGACATCTATAGATCGCAGAGAATATATTCCCAGTGTCAGAAATAGTGTGTCTGTTACTAGGCTTGAATAAATGAGTGATGAAACAAAGGAGAATATAAATTATGATTTTCTTTGCATCTTTGACAGTGAATAACACCATGCTAAAAACGACCAGACATGAAAAACTGCCATGCACCGAGCTCGTTCAGCACCTTCTTGAGATCATGTGTACAGAAAATCTAAGCAATGAATAAAGGGAAGATGATTAGACAGAAGGTCTTGTAGATACAGTACTGAATTCTGCCTTCCGGACACATGAAATTTAAAATATTATTATAGTGTAACGGAGGTACCGCATCCTATCTATTCATCCTATCTATCCACAGTCACGATGGACTTGTATAGTGAAGTGGCTGTGGACGTTAAGCGGTACTGCAAGTAAAACTCACTCCCCAGAGGCATCCAGATCCATTAGAAGTCAATTCACCTCTTGGTATAGCGGTGCGGGAGACCGGGGTTCAACTCCCACTCATGGCGATCCCTTAAGCCTTAGGGACCCTGCTTTTCTTTATCATAAATCGATCAATAGAGACTGTATTAGATCTCCAATTATCATATCATGGGGTATCATTGGAAAGCCACACTCATTGGCTACAACCCTGTGCAAAGATTTTCGAGATCGCCAAATGATTGACGGAGCTAGAGCCCCGGGAGTCGGGGGTGGTAATGTGTACTTTTGCGTACTTTGGGGCACGCCTCACATATCGGCATGTAACTCGAGAACCGCTGAACGGATTTTGTCACTTGAAAGGGCAATCGACAGGCAACAAATAGGGCTTTAATTCTATCTATATATTGTATTAAAAGAAATGCACACCCGAGCCACTAGAGATCGGCAAAGAATCGTCCACATGTGGGCCCTTGGATGTTAAGAGGTCAATATTTTAAAATATTATTTTTTTTGTAGCCAAGAATAAAGACCATAACCCTATCAAAAACAGTAGTCAAAGTGTATATTTTCATTTTTACTGATGTTTTATACGATTTATCGGAAATACAAATGTATCTGAAAATGCTAATTATCATAGAAACCGCAAGGATTTCTGAATCTGGATTTCTAAATCCAGATTCAACCCTGCCATTGGAAAGAGGAGCATTTTCCCTATCCATAGATGTATGATTTGGCCATAATAAGGTCACGTTCAAGGTCAAATGTGAATTTATAATTAAAATCGATTATCATTAATTACTGTATCTACTAATCCTTCTGTTTAATCATCTTCCCGCGGTTCATTTGCTTAGATTTTTGCTTAGAATAAGGTGGTGCATGAGCTCAGTGAGCATTTCTCCTACCCGTATACATTTTTTATCAAAGATGCAAAAATCATAAATCATAATTTATATTCTCCTTTGTTTCATCACAATTTACTCAAGCCTAATAACAGACACAATATTTGGAAATACATACCCCCAGGTCCCTAGATGTTCCTAGATACCAAGAACATGCAAATTTACCTTGCAGAAGTGGAGCAATCTTCCATTTACTTAGGCATGTACCTTTAGGCGAAATACGGCTTACAGCTTATCAGGTTAACAGGGGTCGAATCAAAACAGATCACACCGGTCACACGTGGTGCCGATAGATCCGGATGCCCTGGGTGGAGTGAGTTTAGGGGGGTGAGTGTAACGGAGGTACCGCATGTCTATCCACAGTCACGATGGACTTGTATAGTGAAGTGGCTGTGGATGTTAAGCGGTACTGCAAGTAAAACTCACTCTCCAGAGGCATCCAGACCCATTAGCAAGAAGTGAATTCATCGCTAGGTATAGTGGTCTGTGATGCCGCCCGCGGCGCGGGAGACCGGGGTTCAACTCCCACTCAGGGTGATCCCTTAACAGGGGTCGAATCGAAACACAATGCAGAGCGAGATCACACCGCGCCACAATAGCATATAGAATATCAGGCCTATAAATTACCTTATTATAGCCAAGTTGCCCATATATGGATCGGGCCAAATCTACTTGATTTGATTTTGATTTGAAATCTTTATTGTGTATCATGTAAATGAATACAAACAAAATAAATGACTAAACAAAATCAAAACATAACTCAAACTAAATAAATAACTAAACAAAAGCAAAACATAACTCAATTTACATGTTCGAAAAGGAGTAGGAAGAAGAAGTATACACTTATTTAATCCTACCCCGTTTC
>NC_140176.1:51225705-51428205 GCF_963971535.1 Notolepis coatsorum | reverse complement strand
TCTTGTCCTGTGCCGTGCTGTTTCCATACCAGGCAGTCTAATCATGTATGTGTGCGGATCTGGAAATACTCTCAACTTTATTCTTAGTGAAACAAGTACATTTATATTGACTTAACATATCAAAGCAGGATACAGAATCAGCACTGGAATATATATTTCATTTAGTTAGATTTAAATTATAATTATATATTATTATTATTATTATTATTATTATTATTATTATTATTATTATTATTATTATTATTATTATTATTATTATTATTATTATATTGACCAAATTGTTTACACTGCTTCCCCCATGCTCAGTATATTCTTAATGTATTTATTTCTGTATATTTTATATTTTATTTCATTTCATTTTATTCTATTTTACTCTACACTCTTATCCTAGGCAACTTGATTTGATTTGTGTTATTATTCTAATTTGTGACCTGTCCTGTCTAAATGTTTAAATGTTGAGCGATTTGCAGTGTCAAATTTCCCACAGGATAATAAAAGTATTTCTATTCTATTCTATTCTATTCTATTCTATTCTATTCTATTCTATGAGGGCCACTTTGTATCCTGAGGCTTTTGTATGTGTCTATTTCATCTCTTTGCCCTGCTGTAATTTCTTCATGCAGCAGTTTGCTGAGGTTGGGCCAATAAAAATGGTAAATGGTAAATGGCTGCTTTTTTATATAGCGCTTTTATCCAAAGCGCTTTACAATTTGTTACTCACATTTTTACCCATTCACTCACACATTCACACACCGACGGTGGAGGCAACCATGCAAGGTGCCAACCTGCTCATCGGGAGCAATTAGGGGTTAAGTGTCTTGCTCAAGGACACATCGCCACGCTGCCCGGGAGGAGCGGGAATCGAGCGGTGAACCTCCTGATTGCCAGACGACTGCTCTACCTCTCGAGCCACTGTCGCCATTGTCGACTGTTGTCAAGTCCGCCAGTGTCAACACACTGAACACAGTATTACTTTATGTCGACGGATGACTTGCCGTCCGTGTGGGAGTCGCTACTGCTCTCATAAACAACCCCGTCTAATGAGCTAATAGAGGCTAAATGCTACAGACCAACGTGATCTGATGGCCTGAACAGATTTAAATCCCTCATGGAGAAAATGTAGCCCATGGGCAAATGCTGCAACCCTCCATTCCTCCATTTCTGCTACAAATGAGGGTCGTTTATCAGCACAGTGTTTCTAATGCCAGCAAAGCACTTCTGAGAATGTCAAGGAGCTGATGGATGTGTGGACTTTACAGTAGTCATAAAAGGACTGCATCCCTATAGCGCTTTTATCCAAAGTGCTGTACACCTTTTTGTCTCACGTTCACCCATTCACTCACACACCGATGGTGGAATCGACTCTTTCCATTACTAAGTCCCGGGCCTGGTCTCCGCCTGGTTCCCACTCGGTACCGGGATGCGTTAATATGACTATATCCCAGGGTGAGACTAATTGGAATCCAACATTGGAAATGTTTAAGTGGCCCTGCTGTATACTCTGCCATATGGTATGGTGTAATAATAGCCGACCACAAGGCAAACAGATTCTACTGTAGGCCAGACTGCCAAACTAATGGATGCCACCACAGATGGATGAACAGTGTATTTATTTATAGGGCTGTTATGTGCTCGACTAATAGTCACAAGTAGAACAGTAAGGTACTTTGTCTACTAATTAATTAGTTTCAAGTTCAAGTTTGTTTTTATTTGTCACGTATAAGGTACATGTACATTGCAGTGAAATGCTTGGTTCTGTATGAGCCCCTGAGAATGTGCTTCATACAGTAAAAAAGTAAGTAAAAGAGGAATAACACTATACAATAATATTTTATAATATATTTTTATATAGTAAGATATATACAATATACAATAAAATATACAAACTAAAGTACAACCTAAGTACAATCTAAGTACAATGAAGTAAAAATTCTGACAATGAGGTACAAAAACCTTTTTAAGGCAAGGTGCAAATGCAAATGCAGTATGAATGTAGTGCAAATCTCTTCAATAAATAGATAAATATAATGTAGTGTTAAAGTGTCTAAAGTGAGTGTTAAGGTGAGTGTTTATTTAAAGTGAGTGTGTGCATGTGGATGTGTGTGCACTGTGCAATGAGTGTAGATGGATGGGTTGATGATGTTACATAGAGTCATTGAGCATCCTGATGCCCTGGGGATAGAAGCTCCTTCTGAGTCTCTCTGTACTGGCCATGAGACTCCGGTAGCGCTTGCCTGACCGCAGCAGTGAAAAGAGGCAGTTGTTTGGTTATTATCTTAGCCTTGGCCCTGCAAGGCTTGGTATAAATGTCCTGGAGAGTGGGAAGCCCACCTCCAATTGTGTGTTCGGCTGATCGGGCAACTCTCTGTAGTCTGCTGCGGTCGTATGCGGTGCTATTCCCAAACCATTAATTAGTTGATTTAATTAAAAGGACCTCCTTAAATGCGGTGCTTACAAGAGATATACGTATCGTTTATCAGGAAATAACTCAGCATGGGGGAGAGAACTTTAAAAAATATTAATTGACTAACAACATATTCATCTATTAAAGGCCAACAGATTACTGGACTCGGAAAGGTCATACCTTTTTATTTGAGTATTTATAATGAAGTTGCCAAGGCTAAGGTATAATGTGGTCACCTTATTGTAATGTGCAGTATATAATGTGTTTATATTATTAAACAGAATAACTGACTTTGAATCAACTCAAGATGTAAGAGGAACTACACCAAGTGAAGCTCAGACTGGGATGAAGCCCATAGATTCAGGAACATGTATTGTAGGATTTTTATTTTACTAAACTAAGGAGATAAAGCTCCAGTATATACTGTAGCTGTGGGAATAAAGAAAGAAAGAAAAACTCTAGAATAATTGAACCCTTGCACTGACGAATGTTTTGGACATGTGTTTGCAGTTGTGAAGTTAATCTAAATCATGTTAATGTGATATATCACAAGAAACTACCCAACCTCTACTGTATGACCAGCCAACTGAAAAACATTGATTGTAAACTTGGAACACTGTCTGACATTAGTAACTAGTGATAGAGTGTAAAATCCATGCTGGGTGAGCGCCTGCGGGAGTTATCCGAGGAAGAAACCGACCGACCCATCAGAGTACTAAGTAGACCATTATCCTATTCATTACTCTATTCTGGAATTGTTTTCTTTCCCTCCCTCTTTGGCATTTCTCTGCCTTTATTCCTCCCCTTTTCCCCTGATAACCTCACCTTTCCTCCTGCTACTTACACCTACCCCCTTGTTTCCTATCCATCCCTACCCTACCCTCCTCCAGACCAGCTTCAAGCCATCCACGCCAGTTTGGAAGCAACCCTGCTAACCTCCGCTACCCGCCTACGACCACAGATATATCTGTCACTGTATGTGGAGGCTTATGGAATTGCCAATCAGCCGTCAGGAAAGCAGACTTCATTACTGCCTATGCCCATAGTCAAACCCTCCAGGTTCTGGCTCTTACTGAGACCTGGATGACACCATATAACTCAACAACACCTGCAGCCTTATCTACAAACTATAACTTCTCTCACACACCACAACCTTCCAGACGTGGTGGAGGCACTGGTCTTTTGACCTCTCCCTCATGGTCTACAAATTGAATATCACTTCCAGCTCTGTCACTCTCCTCTCTCGAATACCATGCAGTATCTGTCTCTAATCCATTCAATCTCACTATTGTTACACTCTATCGTCCTCCAGGTCCGCTCGAACACTTCCCAGATGAGCTGAACATTTTTCTAAGCTCTTTTCCAGAAGATGGCACCCCCTTTCTCCTAATAGACCTGTTCGCTGTATACGTCAGACTCGGTGTGCACGCGCATCACCGAGGCAGAAAGGAACGTAATCCTGGTCAGTACAACGGGGCAGACTACAATATATTTGCATTTGTTAGCCATGCTAGCGATCTAAACAATCAATCCATGCCAAAGCTAGATATGTAAAATGTGAAAGACTCACACTCACAGCCATGCTGATTTGGCAACATGACATCCAACCGTTTTCGTTTTAAACTACTTTTAGTCAGGGGAGTGCCATGGTTTCTCCATAGAGGCCCGTTGTGTTCTTTTAGCGCAGCAGCTCGCGCAGGTCCGGGGCAACTTAGTCACATGACCCAGTTGGTATTGCTGATTGGCTCGAACATTTTTGTAATTGTATACAGCGAATAGGTGACTTGGGTGACAAACTACCTCATTCAGGCGCAACCTACGCTCCCTATCCCCCTCCACCTTCACTTCCAACATCCTATCCGCTCTACCTTTGAATGAGACTCTCTCTGCTCTTCCCCCAGATATGGCAACCTCCACCCTCCTCTCAGCCCTCTCAACCTCCTTCGACAAGTTCTGTCTCCTCGCTGAGAAGCCTGCCCGCTGTTCCCCACCCAGTCCATGGCTGTCAGATGCAGTGAGAAAAGAAAGACAGGTGCTGAGAGCGGCCGAGAGGAAGTATAAAAAAACACGCCTCACTGGTGATATCACTACCTAGCTTTCTCCAAAAACATTACTACTGCCAAAGCTTCTTTCTTTCACAATAAGATCAAGGCCTAGGCTAAGAACCTCCACAAACTGCACACCACCATGTCCTTCCTCCTCACTCCCCCCCCCCCCCCGAAGACTTTGCAATATTCTTTGAGAAAAAAGTGCAGAACATCCGCAGACGCTTCTCCCAACCCCCACCCATTCCAAATGCTGAATCAAGAACCTGATCCTTTAATCTGTCATCTTTCTCTCCCATTATAGACACCGAAGCATTGACACTGGTAACGTCGAACCGTCCCACTACATGCCAGCTGGACCCACTCCTCCAGACCATAGCACTAGACATCCTCCCATTCCTAACTGCAACCATTAACTCCTCCCTCAACTTGGGGGTGGTTCCCACCTCCCTAAAACAAGCCAGAGTCACACCGCTCATAAGAAAAAATCAACCATGAACCCCACCGTCATAGATAGTCTCTCTTCTTTCCTTCCTTTCTAAATCACTTGAACGTGCTGTATCCAACCAACTCACTGATGATATATTACAGAATTACCTCCTAGACCCTAATCAGTCAGGCTTCAGGACTGGTCACTCCACAGAGAGGGCCCTCATAGCAGTCACATAGGCTCCACACAAGGGCCTCTCCTCTGTCCTGATTCTCCTGGACCTGTTGGCAGCCTTCGACACAGTGAACCATCAGATCCTCCTTGCATCCTTCGCAGGAATGGGAGTGGTAGGCTCTGCGCTGGCATGGCTGTCATCCTACCGCGACAACCGCTCCTACCTAGTATCATGGAGAGGGACCCTGTCGCCCCCCCCCCACCCCTCCTCTTCACCCTCTACACCAAATCTCACAATCTAACATTTCATGTCTCATGCCTTCTGGTATCACTGCTATGCCGATGATACTCAACTCTTCCTCTCCTTTCCTCCCTCAGATATCCATGTCTCTGAGCGGATCTTGGCCTGCCAGTCCGACATCTCCGCCTGGATGATGACCAACCACCTCAAACTGAACCTAAGCAAAATGGAGTTACTTCACCTGCCGGCCAAATCCCCCCCGTTGACCGACCTCTCCATCACAGTGGAGAATGTAGCCGTGGAGAATTTAGCCGTGGCTCTGTCCCCGACCGCCAAGAACCTAGGTGTAGTCCTTGACGACCGGCTGAAGTTCTCCGTTCACATCGCTGCAACAACCAGAACCTGCAGATTCCTCCTGAGCAACATCTCAACCTCTCAACCATCTCAACATCTCAACCTCATGCAATCAACAGTCATATCTCGCCCGACTACTGCAATGCACTTCTTCTACCGACCACCGCCACCAAGCCCCTTCAACTCATTCATAATGCAGTGGCCCGCCTGATCTCCAACCTACCAAAGTCAGCCCATGTTACCCCACTTCTTAGGCTACGTTTAGACGAGCGTTTTGGGATGGAAGTCTGAACAGAAACCGCAAAAGTCGTCTTGTGGTTTCACTTTTAATTTTGCGTTTAGACGAGCGTTTTGGGGTGGAATTCTCCGTGCAGACGAGGCTGTAACAACTCGAGACAACGGAGCCCCGCTGTCACACGATTGGCGCATATGTCACATGACGTGCTGTGAAGACCCGCCCTACTCTGCCTCTGATTCGCAGAGTGTGGGTGGGGAATGTGATTGGACCAAAGCAGAGTCACTCACAGACAGTGGGTCCAGTCATAATAGTTGTGATAGCCGCAGGACAGATTCTTGTGTATTTAAAAGTACTGCCAATGTAGCCTTCAGGTGATCGCCATGGATAGAATCAGACATGCTTTGTTTACGATTCTAGGCTACTGGCGCATGCCTGTGATGTAAACAGTAGGCGCGACGAGAGCCTTGACGACCCTTTCGTCATCATTTTATGCGGTTTGACAGTTTAGACGAGAGCGCAAAGGTTTACCGTTTCTAGGAATTCCACCCTGGAAGGTGGTCTCACTTTTTTACGGTTTCACCCCGTAAAAACGCAGTTTCCGTATAAACGAAAGGCACATCTGAAAAAATATTTTTGCGGATTCACCTGCTAGCGTTTCCGTCTAAACGGGGCCTTAGAGAGCTGCACTGGCTCCCCATCACCACACAAATCCACTTTAAGGCCCTCGAGGCTCGACCTGGCAAATTGTGCAGCGAAGGGAATGGCTCCCGCCTACCTCCAGTCAACTACACACCCTCAAGACCCCTCCGCTCTACATCTTCTAGCCACTTCAGACCCACTCCTATTCGAGCTCCGGGAGGGTCATCAAAGAAAAGCCGCCTATTCTCTGTCCTTGCTCCACAATAGTGGAATGAACTTTTCACCAGTTAGGACAGCCAAAACACAACCAATATTTCGCCATCGACTAAAAACACACTTCTTCAATCAATATCTGAAAATGTTTTTAAAAAGTTTTAAAATATATACTAACCTTCTTACTGTCTTCTACTATCATGCACACTTCCACTAATTAATCTTCCTTGTCTATAAGATAAGATAAGATATTCCTTTATTGATCCCCTTGGGGAAATTCAGGCATCATAGCAGCATGGGGGAGGGGGGGTACAGGTAGTAAAAAGCGTAAGTGTAAACAATATAACAAATCAATATACTTAACATAACATAATTAACTCTGGACATGTGCATAATGGTCAACAAGGTGCGAGATGAGGTTATGTATGCCCTCTCAGTTATATTTGCCCTACAATAAATAGTTACAGTATATAATCTAATCCAATAATCTAAATCTAATCTAATATATAGTCTGAAAAAAACTAGATGCTAAATGCTAAATATATGCAATATGTAATCTAATAATCCAATCATCTAAATCTAATCTAATATATAATCTAAAAATGCTTAAATGCTAAATATATATGATCTGATGATGTATACAGTATTCACATGCGATGCATAATGGTAGTGTCCTTTTAGGTTCCTAGTAGTTGGATGTCTGGCAGCAGTCCCTGCCCACTGTTGTGGAGCCTGATGGCCGCTGGTATGAAGGACTGGCCGACTATATGAAGGACCTACTATACTAATATGTCTCTACTACTATGCACTCAACACTGCAGCACCCAAGTTTAACTTGGTGCGGGTGAGAACCATGGCAGCTGAGTTCTGCACATACTAGAGCCTTGATTGATTGATTGAAAAGTTTATTAACAGATTGCAGAATGGGTACACTACAGTACAGCTCAAAACATACAATTGTTAAGGGGATGCAGACCAGAGAAAGACTTTCATCTTGTTTACATCAGGGTCCCCCATTTTCAATTCATCATATGACACACACGACATACAGATAGACAGTACTGCTACATCTATACATTTATGACATACCAGATTTGCAAATACAGTACTGTTTGTGATACAAAAAAAATACTGGAATACTGACAAGGCCATACTTGGTCTGTCCAGGATGTTGCTGAGTACCCCAGACAGGACTCCATTACAGTAGTCAAGGCAGGAGGTGATGAAGGCATGAATGAGGGTCTCTGCCACGGAGTCTGTGAGTGAAGGGTGGAGTCTGTAGATGTTTTTGACGTGAAAGAATAGAAAACAAGTCGTCAGCAGGAAGGGTACATAGTAGAGTGCATAGTAGTAGAGACATATTAGTATATTAGGAAGAGTGCAGATTAGTAGAAGACAGTAAGAAGGTTATTTTTATTTTTCTCATTTCAGATATTGATTGAAGAAGTGTGTTTTTAGTCGACAGCGAAAAATTGGTCTGGCTTCAGCTGCTTCTTTGAATTGTAAATGTGTGGGACGCCATAGCCAATCAGATAATTTCTAGCTTCATGCAGTGTTCCAGGGATTCCGTTTCCCTCTTTATTAATTCCGTTCTGAATCATACGCTATATTTTTATTTGTCAGAGGTTTTTAGTGCAGCTTTAAATCAAATCATTCTGATGTTGATCGTATCTAAATAATAATAATAACAATCTATAGCTATATTGACTATATTAATCCCTATCACCCTTAAATCAACAAAGGCATTCCTATGTTGACACTGGATTAAAGTTCAAGTTCAAGTTTCTTTATTAGTTGTCATACAGAAGTACAGAATACTTTTATACAAAATGCTTCTTTCTGTTACGCTCCAGAGACTGTGCTAGACAAAAATAGATAAGTATAAAATAAAATAAGTATAGCAGTATAAAATAGAAGTCACGTACGTAGACACAATTGTTCAGTATGTACATATGTACAATGTTCAATGCAGAGTAGAAGTAACTGAGTTACCATACAATATACTATACAATATACTAATATACAATATACTATATAGTACAAAGGAGAAATGGGATGAGGTACAATTTAGGTACAATTTACAGTAAGGTGTAATGAGGTATGGGTTGTAGTGAAAATTCTTTACCAATAAATATAAAGTGTGTTTAGGTGTTCTAAAGTGTGTAAAGTGGGTGCTGCAGTGAGTTGTTTGTTTAAAGTGAGTGTGTGCGTGTGGATGTGTGTGCCTGACCGCAGCAGTTCAAAGAGGCAGTTGTTTGGGTGGCTAGGGTCTTTGATAATTCTCTTAGCCTTACCCATGCACTGCTTGTTGTAAATGTTCTGGAGAGTGGGAAGCCCCCCTCCAATTAGTATATCTAATAATCTAATAATAAAAGTTTGAGTGGAATGTCATAAAATTATTCCCATGGATATAAGAAAAACCTGTACGTGTCACGCAATGTAACTGAACAACTTTGTGTCTATTGTGACATAAAACAAACAAACGAAAAAACAATGGGGGAAAAAAGGATTCAAATGCATTTCTTTATAACTGGCAAACTGTAATAACCTATAATGGACAGTAGATGGCCTCACTGTATTTTGTTAGGAATCAGCATGGCTCAAATTGAGATTATTTGTCCTGCTCTCACTGTTAACCCTTACTACCCAATGTGGAGGCTGTAACAGTTTTCTTTCGCTTTTCCCTCGAGAAGGAAAAACAATCACACGACTGGGTATAGTTGAACAGTGTTTAAAGGGCACTGTTGCCGCAATGACTTATAACCGGATGCATTTTGCAGTAATGAAATATTTGCTGTATAATCGCATCCTAAACCTATCCATTTAGCTTGGACATCTTCACCCAAGTCCATGGAGAGAGTGGAAATTCATCTTTTCCATGTTTGAGGAAAATAAATCATAAACGAGGCCATTTGTCATCCCACAGCATATGCGGGCAGCAGATTTGGAGCAGAGCATGTTGATTGGATTCCCGCTATTTTCCATACGATTGGATTTTGAGTTGTTTTGTTTCCAACGGTGCAATTCGTCTTTGGCCACTAAAGTGTTGTTATTCAACCCACACCCTATAATGTAATGAAGTGGAATGAATAGCTCAATATCAGTATCCAGGGCCTTTTCCTTACGTGCGTCTCCTTAGCAACCAAATCCCCCTTTGCAAGTGAGATGAGGTGCACCTTTTTTCAAGTATGCCCAACGGTAACTGAGTGGAATATTCTTATGGCAATGTCACGCATGCGCGCACACACACACACACACACACACACACACACACACACACACACACACACACACACACACACACACACACACACACACACACACACACACACACACACACACACACACACACACACACACACACACACACACACACACACACACACACACACACAGTGGACTAACCATATCATATGCTGCTGTCATAGTTGATTGGTTTAGTGGTTAGTTACAGTCAGCTACCTATTATGTCCTCTTTTAGTCTATATATCTTATGTCACCTCTCTTATAATAGACAAACCAAAACCATTAGGAAGGAGGATAAACCATAATTTGTTTGCAGTGCAAACTATTAAGCTTGAATGTTCTGCACTGTTCACCAGTGCCGGGGAGAGAGTTCTGGAAATTGTCCATTTAAGTGCTTAGGATTAGTCTGGAAACCATTGGGAGTATTTTAAGAGAATATCGGTTCAGGGTTAATGCCTTTGGATGTGCATCGCAGTGTGAATGCCAAACACTTCTCAAATGCACTGCATTGCATTTGCTTGTTTGGTGTAGCATTGTAGGCTGCTGAGGTAGAAAAAACTGTTGCAGCCTCCCTCCACACACACACACAGTAGGCACATCATGATAGGCTACATTATCTTGCGATCAGTGATAGTAATTTGCCTACAATGTAAGTAGCCCGGGTGCCTACATTATACATAAAAGTAAAAAAATAAATGCAAGTAGTAATAATAATAATAATAATAATAATAATAATAATAATAATAATAATAATAATAATAATAATAATAATAATAATAATAATAATAATAATAATAATAATAATAATAATAATAATAATAATAATAATAATAATAATAATAATA
Source organism: Notolepis coatsorum (assembly GCF_963971535.1). Lineage (NCBI taxonomy): Eukaryota > Metazoa > Chordata > Actinopteri > Aulopiformes > Paralepididae > Notolepis > Notolepis coatsorum. The sequence continues at coordinate 51,417,376 of NC_140176.1, read as the reverse complement.
ATAATAATAATAATAATTACTTGTTAACATTTCCCCTGGTCAAACTAACCTATCATTTACACTCAATTAATGCAGCGATGGATATTTTATAAAACATTTAATTTAATGTATTATTTATTTATTACTGTAGTAGTGACTGGATATGGTGATGATGATGAGATGCACTATAATCAAACACCCCTCTCTTGCTGCTCTGTGTGGTATAGTCCTTGCTCAAGAAGCGCTTCCTCTGAAGGGCTCGTTTATTCCCAGGCTTAACGTATCTCACGCCGAAGGCAGACTTTGTGTGCTTCAACTGTAGTCTATTTGAAATAGTCTTTCAAAGCGCAAAACTGGACCCGTACAGGATGACCATGTACAAGGGGAAGCGTCGCAACCATCGATGTAAGTAAATCACACAGATTCCTTCGGGTGTGAGAATAGAGCGCGGGCTGTTTGGGGTGACGATCCTATTGGCTGCATTCCACTAACATTTCCAAAAGTGTACGCACTACGCAGGCTCAATTATGTGTTTGAGTTATAGTAATTTTCCCTTAATCTGTCGCGTTTCCGTTTGTTTATGTAGTGCGTCGTCTACCATAGTGTCATACTGAAGTTACGACGAACTCGGTTGGCAGTAAAAGTATGGCTATCGTTAACGATTTCGCATAATATATTATTATATCGTGCAGCCTGATGGCTAGTGTTTTTGAGTGTCGGGTTAGTCGGGTTATGTGCTTTCTTTATACAAAAACAAAGTCGCCTAGCTTGTGTGGGGCTACAGTATGCAGTAGGCTATTTCGAAAATAAATAAATAAAAAAATAAAAATGAATGCATCTTCTATCTGTAGGCTTGATAAGAGACATTGCATCCGGATGCCACACTTGATTTGGTCATTTATGTGGAAAATTTTTATTCTATATCAAGTTATGTCCACTTTTTTAGTTCGTTTTTCACAAACTAACATAATGCTGGATGCAACTTTAACTTAATTTATTACCTAAATAATAGTTTCTTAAGCAGTCGATATGTGAACTTCAATAAAAAATACAATAAACATAGGAAGATAGCCTATTCAAGAAGGAATGGTAATCTATTGAAACTCTCCTCTATCCTACTCTAAATTAGGTCCAACATGAAATTATAATGATGCCACTGAATGTGTCATTGCACCAACTTGTGCTCACCTTAAAACCAGACATGGATTTGACAGAGGTGCATGGGAACAGCATGTCGGCATACTAAAAATTTACCTGTTTTAGACAATAAAGACACTTAGAAAAAAGGATGTGCTGCACGATAAAAGCAGTTAATATGGGATATTGAATTATAAATTATGTTATTATGACAAAATTAATAATGGATACATTTAAAATAGTTCACAGAATTAGAATATCCAGATTACTAACTTACATTCATAGGAGTATTCTCATGTCATGCCTACCACTATGGTGCTCATTGGCCATGATTGTCATTAATGATAATCACCTGTTCCGTTACAATTACCTGTTGTTTGCCTCCCAAGATGTCTGTGTTGGAATACTATGAATATAAAATACTCCCATATAAAATATGTGAAGGCAGTCCAGAAACCTATGACAGCTAAGATAGCCAAGGGCAGACTTCAAAGGAGCATGTCCAGCATATTTCTTGTATTTTTTTCTCACATCTTAGCTTACAGTATGTCACACTACATTTAGCACTGGAGCCATGCAGAAGAAAGGTGTAAGAGAAACTATTAGCATTAAGGAATAGAGGACCGGTTCCCGGTCCGATTGTCCTTGAGCAAGACACTTAACCCCTAACTGCTCCAGATGAGCAGTTTGGTACCGTGCATGGTTGCTTCCATCGTCGGTGTGTGAGTGAATGGGAGAATGTGAGGCATAACTTGTAAAACGCTTTGGATAAAAGCGCTATATAAATGCAGTCCATTTACCATGGAAACCATTTTATTGCAAATTTGACATCGATCTTACTTTATGTCCTTGATCATCGAAACTGAAATACTGCCAGTGGCATGGATGAGGCATTTGTTCTCTGTCTCACTCTCTCACTGATACAGTTCCTGGAGTGTGTGAGTATAGACTCTGGTAAATCCACTTGTGTAATCACAGACACATGCCGGTAATTAATTCCACTTCCACTAGAGTCGATTCTCAATTTCCAGATGTCGGGAGTCGGAGGAATCGATTTTATTGTTTTGGAAGTGACTCCCACCCACCCCTGCCAATCACTATCACCTAGGGCAGTGCTAAACCCGAGGGGCGGGACTCTGAAAATAGTGCGAGAGGAGAATTCTGACTGAAAGTCTGTAAATGAGAGATAAGAGATCCCTTGACTGTCTCATTTCCTTCCAAGATGATGTTGTTGCAAGCCTATCAGAGAATCCCAATGAGTCAATATAGGTAGCGGTTTATCAATGATACAGTATCACAAATTGTGCATTTCCTTTAAAGATATATATGGGCTTGTAAGTTGTAACTGATCATTGGCTGCGGTAAATCAGATTTTTAAGTACAGTACCTCATCTATCTGAATAGTAAATTTAGGGTTACAATAGGCTACAGTATAGGACGGGAAATACACCTCAGCTCAGTTATAGTTGTGAAGATACAGGTAACACATTTCTGTGTGAATAAAAAAAATTCAATTATAAATCAGGACACGGCAGGGATGGAATAGAAATCACCGGTTTGTGGCACATTGCCCAGAGTTGCTGTAGAGCTCCATTTGGAGGAAGAGAGACAGTCATTTTGTGCTTAATCAAGCAACTGCAAAGTAATGTTCAGAGTTGGCCAACAGGCTATTCTGCACAAGCTACAAAATAGGTTACACTCCATAGTCCTTAGATGGATTAGTGGAGGTATTGATTGCTCAGTGTGAAAGCTAATGGGAGATCCGTTTTTTTGGACGGAATGCAGCAGACAGTATAGTGTCAAGAGACTGAGCGGACAAGAGAAAGCAAGGGCCCAGCGAAGTAACGCACAAACCACATATCCCCTAAATGAAATACCGTATACGTTAATCGTGCACTGCTGGAGTATAGTGCGTGGGGCTCTGGGCTCTGAACACTTTGATTCTTGCTGGTTGAAGTCCCAGTCTTGCGGACTGAATGAAAAAGAAATACTGTGTAAATACATCTGGTGAAATCATGTAATGAATGGAAAGTACTGGGCCACTGTGAATATCAACTCTGTATGTTGGGGGAAGGGTGTGTTTTTCTTTTGGATGTATTCGTGTGGGGGGTGTGGGGTGCCAAACATTACGTCTCGAAGGAACATCTTGAACAAATGCAGGGAAGTTCTAGACTGGAGCTGGTTATTTGTAAGGGACATGCATAACATGGAACTCTGAATGTGAATTTAAAATTATCCTGGTATGGGAGAATTCTATTTTATTTTACTTTTAAATCTGCTATGTAACCATGTCACAACATGTGCAATGAAATATTGCTTTTTCATGCATGCATAGTAAAACTGCTACACAAACCCCATTGCAAATAGTTCCTTGTTTCTATGTGGTTTATGCCGTCTCATAAGCCTGTATCCGTCACAAGGTGATCATGCATTGTGACATGACTGTGCAGTAAACGCATTGCTGTTGCTTTTTGCCACTCATTTGATCGGGAAGGAACAAAACCTCGTTTGCCTCCTTCATTCGTAGCTGAGATTTTTCATGGGTCTTTTTGAGTCTCAGTCCTTACATATTTCATATTTTGGAATTCAGGAATCTTTGGAGATCAAATCTAGTTCCCGTACTGTGCACCAAGAGGATTTAGTTCCAGTCCTGCGCACCAAGAGGATGTGTGTGTGTGTGTGTGTGTGTGTGTGTGTGTGTGTGTGTGTGTGTGTGTGTGTGTGTGTGTGTGTGTGTGTGTGTGTGTGTGTGTGTGTGTGTGTGTGTGTGTGTGTGTGTGTACACGTGCATGTGCATGTGCTATTGCCCATATTTCAGAAATACAGAAATATATTTGTAGACGCAGATACAATTTAAAAAGAAAATAAACTTCCTTGAGACACTGCTCAAACAGCTCCACACTTTGTAGACTTTGTCAGTGTGTCGCAGCCACCCAGATGTCTGCCGCTAACTTTTTTTCATTTCAAGCGAGCAATTTCTGTCATGATTTACAGTAGGGATGGCATTGCATGACATGGCTGTGTCTCTCTTCTCTCCCGGCGGTACAGATCATATCTCGTGGTTTTTTGTGTCTGTCTGTTGCTCATGACAGCGGGGGTGGTGGTGAGGGGGGGTTACTAGAGGAGGAACGAGGCAGGCTGTGCCATCGTCTGTCAGATGCCCCCTGAATAACTTAACCCATGTGTCACGGCTACTAAGAGAGTGTTGTTCTGTGTCGTCTTCTTCTTCAGTCTGGCTACATTTCACCTTCTGTTTTGCTTGTCCATGGATTGAAAAACGAATGGTATCATAATTCATAAACCCCCACGATCCACACAGGGCCCTGCTTTCATCGAGGAATCGCTAACGATTTGAGAGAGTAATCTATAGCGGTTACTTTCATGTCACCCCAAAGGGTGCAGTTAAAACTTCACCAGTCCAAGTCAGTAGGAAACAACATCCCACGGTACGATGATCGCACTTTGATCTCTCGCGAGACACCTGTCTACAGTCTCCGAGGATTATGAGGCTTTGACCAGGGTGGGATAAAGCAACACACCGGTAGTCTTGGGAATGTGGAAATATGACCTGCTGTATGTCAGTCATACAAAAGCCTAATGACTCTGAGTCTCCTCTAGGGATGGGACGATAACGATATGCAATATGATTCAATATACGATACACGGTTCACAATTCAATACACCCACGACATGATCCATTTGAGTTTTTTTTTGTTTACATTGTAATGTTAGATCAAGCAAATGTATTGCCTACAACATGCCCCCTGCTCTACAAACTGTGGTGTGGGTGATAGAGAGCTTTGTAAATGTGATGGGCAAGTCATCTAATATGATTACTACTACGGCAGAAGAAAATTTAATCAATATTGCAATACATCTTTCTGACCTACAATACGTATTCTCACATATTTTGTATCGCAATATATATTGCATTTCAATATGTCTTCCCATCCCTAGTCGCCTCTGTCTGATGAGATAATTATGGAAAGTGCTCCCCACCCCCATTCCCCAGAATACTCTTCACTCCTCTTATCCTACTCTTGCAGAAGTAAAGTGTGATGCAGCCGCCAGAGGAAGCACCCATCATTACTGGGGGGGGGGGGGGGGGATTGGGGCTTATGATCGGATTCTTCTCCTCGATATCACTTGGACCAGCAGGGAAATCTGGGTAGGGGGGTTAGTGTACTAGTGTTGCTCTCCACTCTCTCAAGAAGTGCTGTTGAAGTTTTGATTTGATTTGATGTTTTTTATTTTCGTGTCTTACATACAGGTGTATGCCCAGCCCAGCCCATATGGGCTTACAAGACACATAAACAATACGTATATAATAGTATACTTGACAAATTACTTGACAAATGACATATAGACCAAGATGGCCACAAGAAAAAGAAAATACAATGATGAAAATACAAACGTAATATAACACAATGTACATACAATGTACATACAAAGCAATGTATGTAAACAAAGAAACAAGAGGAATTCATATACAATTATATAGCATATAGTGTGTTTTGTCTCAAGTGCCATGCTTTCTCCAAAAATCCTGCAAAACTGAAGATGTCCTCCACAAAAAAACAACTCAACATACAACTCTCAGACTGCCAAAACAAATCCGGATTTACAATTAGAATTTTCTCAAATAAAGCCCTCAAATCGGTGTACAAGTAGTGCCCTTGAGCAAGGCACTTAATCCTCATCTGCTCCAGTGGCATTTGCAGACTGTGGTATGTGGTTGTACTATGGCCAGGTTCCCAGGTGTGAATTGATTAGAACCATCGGCTCATGAAGAAGGGAGCTGCTGAGACTTGAACAATCCCATATCCATTCTTAAAATCCAGAGATCGATCTTAAAATCGATGCCTTTTTTCAGGGAAGGAGTGAAGATGAGGGTTTTGTCTAGCAAGCCTCCCATCACGCAGATGTCTCCGGCGGCTTGTCTTGCGCTCTGCTGAACTACTACGGAAACTCGTTCCACATGGTTCCACATTACATCTTTTGACAACAATAGCAGATGCTGGCCCTCCGAAAACCAGCGGCATCAAGAATAATTTAATCGAATCACACTGGTATCAAATCCAATCGGGAACCTTGTGAATCGAATCAAATAGGGTTATCAGTGCCGAAACCTAATGCTCAACGAGTCTTTCCTGAGTAGCCGAAAGGAAGGTGCTTCTCATAGTGTCATTTTTACACGTGCACACAAAAGCATGTATACAGACACAACGGCATATGATGTAATGACAGACATGCCAACATACAGCACAAGCTGACAAAGACACACATGAAGATGAAATTAGCCACCCAAGAATGATAAATGACACCTTTTTGGTCACACATCTGTAACTAATTAAGCCTGTAAAAACATGTCACCATGTGGATCCCTCGGGAAATCAGGTGAATGACGTGTTTTAATATTAGATCTAATGTGGGGTAGTTGACAGAATATCGTAATATAACTGTGAAATGAATAGCTGTTAAATGGTACAGAAATAATGAGAGGCCTTGTGATACCTTGCTAAATTACTCATTGTCCCCATCTCTCTCATTGAGACACACACTTGCATGGATAAATACCAGCCTGTCGATCCATTTTGAGAAAACATAGTGCATAGTAAATTAATATGGCATTTTCATATAGGCCTGTGATAATGTTCCGTCAAATGTCTCTCCATCAGTGGTTCTCTTTATTTCCTGGTTTAGATTCAATATAAATGTCCTACTGGGAATTATAAAGATGTCAAAGAGAAATTCTGGTGTAGGTTTCACACCAAAGGCAGGATAAAGGAGGGGGCCTATTTTTAGAGCCTGCGTCGAGAGCGAGCAAGAAGTCGTCGGGAGATAAAACCTCCCATATAACGTGATTATCAACCGTTGTCACGATTATTTCAAAAGCGCAGAGTATCAAAGGGGAACACTTGTTCGAAATGCGTATGTTTGTTTTCCACTACACTACCTCGCTGCCCACATTTAATCGCAAGCTTTTTAAGCTAATTAACACATTGCCCTGGTAGTGCCTCCCAATCCATGCGCTGCGAATGTGCAACCGTCCAAAGGGGAGGGTGGCCTGGTTTTCTTTTGCCTTGTGACAGTGCATCGTTGTTTACTCCAGGGAACCAGCTTGCCTTTTTCACAGATCACATAAGAGACTGGAGAGATGCCATCTCTCAACCCAATGACCCGCCCCCATCCACCCGTGTGCGCACACGCATATCCATCCTGTCCGTTGTCGCACGAGGGGGGCTGGGGATTATGAACGGATCCCTTTGGTCCTCCGTGGTCTGTGCCGCATCGGAGACCGACCGAGGCGGGAGGACGAGAGGGCAAAGAAAGTCACGCCTCTTGTATTTACAGAATGAGAGATGTCTCAGTAGTGTAATGATGTTTGGAGAGATGTTCTAGCTGTGTAATGAAATGGAAATGGGTTGAAATGGAGTCCGTGCTACAGATGGGATGCGCATGGAAAAGTATTTTGAGACACTGCTCATACATCCTGTTAATGTTTCTGGTGGCGGGGAACAGAAGAAGCTGCTGTGGGGATTGGGTTGATAAACAGCTTGTGATATGTATATGTATTAAGGCTGTCAATCGATTAAAATATTTAATCTGATTAATCGCATCGTTTGTCCATAGTTAACTTGCGATTAATCGCAAATTAATCGCATATTTTTTATCTGTTCTAAATCTACCTTAAACTGATCTTTTTCAAGTTTTAATACTCTTATCAACATGAAAGTCAACAAATGCTTGCTTTATGCAGCCATTTAACACAAAAGGATGACCCTCATGCATTGCAAATTTGCATCAAATTCAAAACAGAGTGATGCACAAAATTACTTAACACTATGATCGCTGTGGACGAGTTTACACGTCATTCCTAGCCATGCTCATTCTGCCGAAGACGCCGTAACTCGTCTTTGATGTCAATATTTCAAAAATCTGTCATCGAAATCATATTTCCTTTCCGGGGCCCTGAGATGTACTGGTGAGCTCCACTCAACTGTCTAACGGTTTGAGAGCGCCATCTGGTGGCCGATCGGCAGATCAGCCAAGAGGGAGGGGCGCGCCAAACAGGAAGTGCCCATCCATATGTGCTCCGGGCACTCGCGATCGGTAGCCGGACTCCATCTCAACACACTGGATGATCAATCGCTCGCCCTAACTCAATAAACAACGTTATTTGGACGTATATAGTATTATACAACCTGGAAATGGTTCATCAGGATCAACATCCCATAATCGAAAACGGTCTACTCCACGCTGATCGTCCAACGGCGCGAGGAACATACGGTAAGATTCAGCGTTATTTTTTAACTTATTCCATATAAACTGCTATGATGAACATATGACCCACTCTGGATGAATCATCTAACGCTGCCCACGGAATTATAAATGATCCCCCGCCCATCCGGTCATCATCAGATCATACGTAGATCATTCTAGAAGTACGTCCAGTTGAAATTTTTCATCTCACGCCGATCGCTACCAAACTGTATTTCATCATCAATATAATGCATTTAGGGCTATAAATCACGTTCTGAAGAAAGCTGCAGAAAACGATAAAAACATACTTATACTTTAGACCATATTTTAGTATGAATATGTGAATGAAAAAGTTTAACGTTGCTACACCCTGAACAATACATATAGGACATTGAATGGGCCATAATAATGGCAATGTAGCAATATAATTTAAAAAGTTATAGCCCTGCAAAGAAGGGGAACTTCTCCATAGACAAATAGAGCTGGCGAGGGATGGTAAATTATGAATTTAACCCATGGCGATTAAAGTGTTAAAAGAGGGGAGCTCCCGTAGCTCACCGCATATCTCGGCGCTATTTCTGCGTCGGGGAAAACCGTGCTCGTCACGGATCTGGGGGACACGAGTTCGATTCCCGGACCCGCCGTCATTTCTCAGAATGTCTTCCCCTGCTCTACATCCCATTTCAACCTGTTTCTGTCGGTCATGCTTGACCAGAAAAGCGATAAACGCTAAAAAAAAAAGTAAAAAAAAAAAAAAAAAAAAAGTGTTAAAAGAAAATAATAATTTAAAACAATGAATAAAGTGTGCATGAAATAATAGGGGAAAGAAAACATTAGGAACTTGTTACATTCACCCACACAAGGGCTGAGGACTCACACTCTCTCTCACACACACTCTCCCAGCTCTCTTGCCCCTTCCTCATCTCCCTCACCCCTCTCTCTCTCTCTCTCTCTCTCTCTCTCTCTCTCTCTCTCACACACACACACTTTGAGTCAGAAATAAACATAGTATCAATGAGAGTATCAATAATACACCTGAGTGAAGTCTAGTTAAAAAAAATAAAAAGAGTATTTATAAAACGTTAATCGTGCGTAAAAAAAATAGTGGCGTTAAAAGAATTGTGCGTTAATATCGCGTTAACTTTGACAGCCTTAATATGTATAATATGTGTATACTGTATATATATATGAGTGAGAGAGCTGTGGAAAATCTCTGAGCTCGACATGGCAATGCCAGGCAATACCTTTGTGTAATTTGTGACCTTGTGTGAATGAATGAGTGAAAATTTGTTTTCTTGGCTAATGGATTTTATTTATCTTTCTTTATTTTACTGAAAACCATGCATTGGGGCTTAAATGTGTGCTATGAAGCAGTTTTTCATGCATTGCGTTTAATGTTGTGTGTGTTATGCACCAGCTCTTTGTGCCAACCCTGGACTGAATGGAACTCAAACTAAAGCATTGTGCTTTGTGCATTTTGTATTCTTTGAGAACAAGGTATGTATGTGTATGTGGACCTACCCAATGCTTCCTAGATTGCAATCTACTAAGGATCTGATTAGCTACTGGGTAGTTAGCTGTTAATTGTCATAAGCACTACTTGCAGTAGCAACATAACTCAAGCGCTCCAGCTACTAAGACATGACTAATTTGCACATGCAAGTAGAAAAGTAATGAATAAAATGTATTTCACTTTGTACTTAAATTCCCTACAGCCTATAGTTAATCCTGGCCATCAGAACATCTGGATGAAGCTACCTTCCACACATGGAAAGGTGCATTACAAGAGGTTCTTGCATAATATGTATATTTGTTGAAAATAGCCAGTTTAATTATAATGGCTGACACCAATTATTTCAATAAAAACTTTTTTTTGCTCAATAGCCTAAATTGACACACTGTTCTACTGCTATTGCAAAAATGACATGCATGAACAATATATGACAAAGCTTATCATTTGTAAGCTGACAAAAATTGAATCGTTATTCCTGAATGTGCCATGTAGATGTGTCGTGAATGTGTTTAAACCACAATACAAGTGAGGGGCTGTTGAACTTTCATCCATGGTTGTTAGGCTCTGATGTTTGATGTTCAAAGGTCTTCAGAACAACATCTTTGGTATACAGATGACTCCATAGTATTAATACCAGTGTTTTGTATTATAATTAGACAACTGCCTTAATGTGCCCTTGGCCTTCTGTGGTTGAAAATTACATATATATTACATGAAAGATAAATGACAGCTGAGCTGACAGAAATGTAATCATTATTCCTGAATGTGCCATGTAGCTGTGAGCTCTCTCAGGTGGCGTGAATGTGTTAAAACTACAAAATAAGTGAGGGGCTATGGAACTTTCATCCATGGTTATTATGCTCTGATGTTTGATGTTCAAACGTTTTCAGAACAGCACCTTTTGATATGCAGATGACTCCATAGTGTTCATGCCAGTGTTTTGTACTGTATTATAATTAGACAACTGCCTCACTGTCACTGTGCCCTTGGCCTTCTGTGGTTGAAAGGTATTAGAAAACAGGGTGTTTTTCTGCAGGTGTTGAAAGAGCCTGAGCATTGATTGTCAATTGTATGTTGGAACTATAGTGTTTGTGACTTTGGTTGAAGGCAGCCTAGTCTCGATAAAGCAAGAAGAAGGGTCTCAAACTAAATTAAATGCGACATCTGAATTCAATAGTGAGCTGGAAGCTTTTGTGTTGAACAAAAGCCTGTCTGTGACTGGCATAATTGGCAGTTATTAAAGCTCATCTCTTCGGGAAATGTGTGATGATTAGTTGGCTCAACGTTTATCTACACAGGTGTGGTAGTTAAAAATATATATATATATTATATATAAGAATTTTCATAGCACAAAATGTAAACGTATCCGGGGTGTAATGGATGTTCCCGTTAGCTAATGATGCCGGCAGCGCACAGAGCACGGCACTGGATGATGGATGCAAGACTTTCACCATCTTGCACCTCCCACTTCCTTCCCAAATCATCCCAGTTCCACATGAGCTCAGTGAGGGGCCCCATATCAAAGCCAACAGCTCCTGCTGTACTTTCCTAATCCTACCTATGGCCTCGGACGTCCATCACTAGCTACTTAGGGTTCCACTCCTCTGATGTTCCCCGCCTTCCTTCAGCCCTCCCGCTGGCTGACGATCTGCATAATCACTCGCTCCGTACAATTAATGATGATGTTTTGCACAAGAAAAATTATGGACAACTCTTGCAAATCTGTGTGTCTTGTCTGTCTGTTTCTTTCTCCCTTGCCTCTCATCAAATAGTCATTGAGATATTGGGAGGAGAGGAGACTTGAGTGCATGTTTTGAAGGAAAAAGGAGACAATTTTGTCGTCGAGGTGTCTGTCTCTGCCCACAGAATAAATTCCTCTGCTGTTGTAAAAATAACAACGGAACGCATTTCTCATTTCCTCGCTGATGGCTCTGAAAGGGAGTTTAATAATATAATAATTATAATTTCTATATTGATTATTCACCCAGCGATGCCTTGAAGATGTATTTTTCTTCTCGTCTCCACAGTGAATGTAGAAATAAAAAGAAAACTGGAGAGATACTTGATGATTTTAAGTTGGTTCGGTGACTTGGTTTAGCCAGAGGCAGAACTATATCAAAACATCCGTTTACAGACCGACTCTCTCTTACGACTGGTGCAGTATAATCCCAGTCTCATTTGTCCAGTCCTATGCTCAATACTTCACAAATTCTTGCAATTTTCAAAACCTTGCTAACGAAAGATTTCCGGTTCAATGCTCCCAGTTAATATATAAAAAGTAATGTTTTAACCATTGTTCTATATCATACTGGCTCCGCTCAGCGTCATCTGCATCTGCACTAACCTCACTTCATGCACAGCACTGAATAAAAATCCACAATGTACCTTTACATACCAGCATCCGTCTGGCCACACCCCTATCCGCTACCTTCATAAGCAGGTGTGTGGTCACCTACTCGCCTCTTTCTTCACTTTCACCACAAGGAAGTGTCTGTTGTATACCCCACTTGACGAGGTTGTTTTAGCTGAAGAAAGTTGAGTTACGTGTTTACATTTTTTCTTGCTTTTTTCTTTCTCTCATAAATTTGAAAAGAAAAAAGCTAAGTCATAATGTTTACCTCGGAGGGTCGCGCTAGCAACGTTACCCTTCACAAGCGGTTCTCCATTGCCTCCTCTGTCGTGCGTCTTGGAGCGGGGTTGAGGCCTCTTTCGTGGTCGGCAGCCGCGCCCGGTAGGCGTCCGATAGATAGTTTGCCTCTCCAAGGAGCTGGTGCACCAGCGCCGTCCCCTGTGCGATGGCCTGGTTCCGGCTCTGGTTCCTTTGCCTCCAGAGAGTCGTCCGCTGTTGGGCGGCCGGCTCCTCTGGTGGCGGAGGATTTGAGACGCAAACTTTTTGCGTCGGCTCGCTGGAGGGGGGTGATAGGTCTCCTTGGGCTTCCTCGTACGCGGATGTTGGGTTAGAACCTCCGACTCGGCGGCGGGATGCCCTGCTATCAGCCACATCAGAATGTGGCTCTTTAACCGGTAGTCTGCTGCATGTGAGGGACGTGAGCTCGGTGGGGGAAAGTATGCAGGGGGAACTGCGTGCTTTGTTCCCCGAGCTCATGGCGGCGGCGGCAGTCGCAAACGGTGTGCCGCTGCCGCAGCCACTGCCTGTTCCTGTCCCTGATGATCTCATAGGTCATCTATGGCAATGCCGTCCTGTGAGAGAGATGGGCGTTGTCTGTCCATTTTTCCCCTCGATGGAGGCCTACGTCAGTCAGGGACAGGTGGTCTCCCACATCATGGGCCTCACCCCCGCCTACGTGCAAGTCACGAGGGTGGTGGGTTTGGTAGACGGCATGAAGGAGGGGGTGCCTCGGCTTGATAGGCCGATGGCAGCTCTCCTTTGTCCTGAGGTGGTGTGGGAGCCGTTACGGAAGCCGGTTCCCCAAGGGAAATCGGCGAGGCGGTTGGCTTTCTGGAGTGACCAGTCATTTATCTTCGCGACTCAATCTCTGGCTGCCACTTCTAACATGGCGCAGCTGGCGAGATTCATGTCCGGGATACTGACGGGCGGTACGGAGCTGACTGATTTGCAACATGATCAGCTCGCCATCCTGCATCTGATCCAGCCGCAGGCCATTGCCGCTGGGAAAGTGCGCGCCCTGGCCACTCTAGTCCAGCGCCACCTTTGGCTGGAGCAGGCGCGTGTGCCGGAAAGGAAGAGGACTCCACTTCTGACGGCACCCCTCTCCGATGCTGGACTTTTCGGGTCGGCACTGCAGTTGATGACCTCGACCTGCAGGGAGATGCAGGAGGAGCGTTCCGTGCTCCAGCCTCATTTCCCCCCGCCCGATGTCGCCGGTGGTGTCAGACGGCAGGCTCGTCGTCGGGGTTCCGCCGCCGTAGCCGCCGCTGCTACCACCGCCACTGCTACCACCGCCACTGCTGGACCTTCGGCAAAGAAGGCCAGGAGGAGAGAGGGCGCCTCCGCCACTGCAGCCGGCCCATCTACGCCCGGAGGTGACGGTATGGATCGTCGTGACCAGCCTCCTATCCTTTACCGTCCCTCCGGGGCTCCCCGGGGTGGCAAGTCCCGAGCGGCTCGTGGCAGGCGTCGCTGAAAAAAATTACTTTTTCCCTCTGTTCCTTTCCCGGCCCAAATATGATTTTGTTTATGAGAAATAAAGAGTCCCTCCTGAAAGGGAGTATTTTTTGTTACAAACTATGTGTTTATTAACTAAACATATGATGGGGATACGACGTGTGAACCTTTCGCTAGTGTGGGTTTGATAGGAGGGCTAGACTTTAAGTCTTGTTGGTCGCTACATTCATGTTAGAGCTTAAGCAAGGCCTGCAGCTTACACTCGGTTGAAAACGTTTTTTTCTGCCTCGACCTGAAGGTTAGGTCTTCACATAAAGGTAGAGGTTAGTTGTGTGCTCTGTTGCTTAAACAGTGATATTGAGCCGCAACACTGTTGTGTTGGTCTGCAGTAATGCTCGTGTGTGAAAAGGTACCACGGTTCAGGCCGCTCTCTCTCTCTATCAGATTTTCTGTGTCTTGCTACATAAACACGGGTGTCGGGTTCACACATACATAACTTGGCCTTGTTATAAACCCTGTTCACAGACTTGTCTGTGGCTAGCATGCATTGAATTAGCTTTGCGCTGTTCATTAGTATACTGGCTACTTAAGGTATCATATGGCTATTTGTTGTTGTCGTATGCAAGGGTTGGGCTTGCGAGGGGGTACCGGATAAACCCCTCCTTCCCTCTTCTGATTGGTCGGGGGTTTCTTGGACTCTCTTTTCATTCGGTCAGGGCCAAGCTGTTAGGCAGCTTGGCACGGGGGGGGGGGGTTCCCTGACTCCGCACCTATCACGGGCGGTTGAGTCATGGGTTTCCCCCCGTCTTAGAAAACGTCACTAGGCACGTTTCTATTGGACGACGGCTTCCGTGAGTTTTTTCAGACCCGTATGTAGGGTCTGTCATTGTCAAGTTGTTGGGGCAGAGCGTAGGAACTTACTGTTCTGCTACGCTCGATATACGTGTAACTTGAGTTTGTTGGTCACATGGCTCAATGTTACTGTGACTTTTCAATCTGTGGCTCACGTGGGAAGTCTCTCTGAGGATTCCTGTCTCCTCTCTGTGGTGAGGGTGGCGGGATGTAAGAATGTAAAAAAAAATGTACCCTCGGCCGCGTCACGTGGGATTCATGTCAGTCAGTGTTTCTTTCTTTTTAATAATAAAAAGAGTGAAGAATATGAAGCACGACAACTCCTTGTCGTTCTCCCAGGCGACTTGAAGGACCAATGTCTGGTGTCTGGTTAGACTATCCATTGATGTGTTTGGGTCTCGACGCGTACATAGTGCTGGCTCAGGGTGTTTCTGATAAGAATCACGCAGGAGGCTAGTACGCCTTGGTTGCTCGTTATTAAAACAGCGTTTTTATAGGGCAACTGGGATGGAGGTTTTTCTCTTCCGAGCGCCTGTTACTGGGTCTCGACGGATTCTCGTTCATATCTGGGGGATGTTAACGGAATAGATCAGAACATAGGTAGAGGGGTCTCACACCCTTGGGGTGGGCCACTGAGCACGGTACGAATGGGACCGTCTGGGTGGCGCCCTCTTTTCATGTTTTAGATCGACACGCGTACCTACCCCCTCTCTTGGAGTGGGGATGTCGGTGTGGTTAGGGCACGGGACTGGTTCTGGTCACGCTGGTCCAGGTCAGTTAACCCGTTGTCCGCCGGGGACGCAGATCTGCTGTTCTGGTAACCTGAGGAACTTGTGCTTTTTTCGGGGGGAAAAATGCCGGGTCGGCCCGGGTGTCACAGGGTTGGGCGTTATGGAGACCCTTTGTTGGGTACATGTTGTACCTGGCACTATCATGAAGGGGCTGGTTCTCCTTTCTTTTCGCTCCTCTCTCACGCATGGCGAAGAGGGGGCTGTTGGGGTGGTCTTTTGGACCTCCTCTGGTGACCCTGTGTGCTTCCCGAGCCGCCGGGCCCGGTCCGAAGTAATGTTTCGTCGACCCATAGGCCTGGAATAACACTTTTTGAAAACTGAAACACTTGTACTGCGGTATAGCCAGTGTATACCCGCAGGTGTGTTTTGGAGTTTTTTCTTGAGGGGTTATAGGAACAACCATCGCATGTGGTACCAAGAGGGTGGTTGATTCCCTGGTGTGTTGGAGCAGAGTCAACTCCCGGGTTACCCGGTTGAGTGTGCCCCTGCACGTTCATGACGTCTGCCAATCGTGTCAGCCTTCTCTACCTCGACCCCTCTGGGTCGGGTTTTTTTTGGTGGAGGCTTTGTCATGGTGCGCAACAATGCCAGCATACGCCCCTTCCGCCGGGGTGCTGTTTTCAGTTGACCCCTTTGGCGCCTGTCTCGTTCGCAGTGCTCCAGGCTCGGGTCAAATGCCTGCTGCCTGCTTTAAGGGATCGACCCCTCTGGGGTCGTCTCCCCGGTGCGCTGCCTGCTTCCGCTGTAGTATAGCCTTTTGAGTGCTTCAAGTTACGGCCATGCTGACTGCCTGTGTTGCAGGGTCAGTGTGCCAGGCGGCGTACTAGTGGGGGGAAGGGTCCGCTCTTGGAGGGGCCCTGTCCGAATACGCTGGTGATGTGGGGGGCGGTGTCACTAAGTGACCGCCTGGTGAGGTCTTGATGCTTTGGCGTCATTGACCTCTCCGGGCCCCCTTTTTCCGGGGGATCCAGTCCCTTCAGTGGGTCTGGGTCTTCCTTCGCGCTCCGCTGCTACGGCCTTGCCACGGGGTTGAGTTTGCTCTTGACCCCGTGATTTTGGGGGCAGTAACGAGGGTTGTTCCTTCCGTTCGTTCCCTGGTGGCATGCGGGTTGTGCGTGTGCGTAGTCGTGGGGTCAAGGCACGGTCTGCTCACCCTGTGTGTTGAGTTGCTCGAGTTTCTCTTCGCACGGTCGGATCCGTCTCCCTCCCGTCCTCCAATAGGGAGGGTATCCTCCATTAGGGATGGTTGTGGGGGACCTCAGCGGGGTACATTTGTCGAGCTTCAGGCTCCCGCTCAGCTCCTGTAGTGCAGATGACGCTGAGCGGAGCCAGTATGATATAGAACGTAAGGTTATGTATATAACCAAGTTCTATGAATACTGGTGACGCTCAGCGTCGGGACGCCACTGCGGCCCTTGACCTCGCCTTGTGGTGAAAGTTTGGGAAGTAGGCGAGTAGGTGACCACACACCTGCTTATGAAGGTAGCGGATAGGGGTGTGGCCAGACGGATGCTGGTATGTAAAGGTACATTGTGGATTTTCATTCAGTGCTGTGCACGAAGTGAGGTTAGTGCAGATGCAGATGACGCTGAGCGTCACCAGTATTCATATAACTTGGTTATATACATAACCTTACGTTAACACTTTCCGTGCCAGCAAGGGGAGCCAAAAATAGCTCTTGAGTGCCAGCGCTTATGCTGAATGAATGAATGAATGAAAACTTTATTTAACAGATTGCAGAATGGGTACAATACAGTACGGCTCAATACATACAATTATTAAGGGGATGCAGACCTGAGAAAGACGTTTGTCTTGTTTCCATCAGGGTCCCCCATTTTCAATTCATATAGACATTTTTTTTTTGATCCACTTTTTCTCCCATTTTTCTATATTTTTCTCCCATCCCAATTTCGTATCATCCAATTCAACCCTCCCCTGTCACGAACGCTGTTTCTTGCCTCCCACAAGCCGGCTGCAATGTGGACTAAGTCATACATAGCACAAGTCCCCTCCGGTACTTGAGGTAACAGCAGTCGCATCTTTTCACCTGCGCAGCTCGAACTCTCAGTGTCGAGGAGTAACGCGTGGGAGGCTCACGCTGCCCCCGACACTTCCTGATTCTACTGCGCAGGCGCACCAACCGACTTGTAGGAGTCGCTTGTTCACAACGTTCGATCCCCACCCTTCAGTTTTTTTTCCCTCCCCGTAATACGGCCAATGTGTATTACTGCGGACGACCAGCCAAACTGAAAAACAATGTGGAGAGCTGGATTCGAACACGCGAATCCTAGCGTCTCCACACTGGTGGCGAGTGCCTTAGACCACTACACCACCTAGCCGCCCAATTCATATAGACATTTATGACATACACAACATACATGACATTTATGGCATAGGGACATATAGGTATTTAGTACTGATACATTTGTGACATAAACGGTATTCAAATATACAGTACTGTTACCCCTAGATCCTGACAGAGTATATACATATGATGAGGAGGGGACTGTACATTAGGAGGGGGTGGGTGGGTGGGAGAGAAATATACATACGGTGGGGAGGGAATATATACATGCGGTGGGGAGTAGAGGAGATGGTGGGGGTTTTGGGCATTTATGGTGGCCAGTTTCGAATTGCTTATCAATGACTTGTTTGCAGTCAACATTGTTGAAACTAGGGATGTCCCGATCACATTTTTTTGCTCCTGATCCGATCCCGATCATGTGATTTTGAGTATCTACCGATACCGATCTTTCCCGATCCGATCAAAAAAATAAATAAAAATATATCCCAATTTCTCACATTACATTCACCCTGAATGTTGACGTTATCCAGGTGAAAAGTTAACTTCATTCAGGCGAGGCATTGCAATCCTTGACATAAATCATTTGATGTATAATTAAATCAAAGGAAATGCGTTTGTTTTGGCAAAATTATTCTGCTCTGTGTGACAATAAATAAATGAATGATGATATGCAATTTAAAACCAAAACTAAGGCCTCAGTATGAGTTTAAGACGTGAACATGGTCATGTTTGTTAAAGGGGACATGCACTGCTATTCCTAGCACTATTTGGGCAACTTTACACAATTCCTGTTAGTCTATTGAAGACATCTGTAAGGTTTTTTTCAAAAAATGCATTGTTTTATATTTCTAATCAAGTACTCAAAACCATCATTTTCCAGCTTCAAGATTTCAGGCTGTTATGGCCCCGCCCATAAGCACTTTGAGTGACAGTCAGCCCACACAGTCTGCGACTGGTAGACAGAGAGAGAGAGAGAGAGAGATAGGGGGGGTGGGAGAGAGAGAGAGAGAGGGGGGGGTGGGAGAGAGAGAGAGAGAGAGCTTCTTCCAGAGCGAAACCCGACACCTCTGCACACACTCCGGAGGGAGAGAGAGAGACAGAGAGAGAGGGAGGGGGGGGGACCCGCCGCGCGGCAGCTTGTGGGCCTCCCTTCCTCCCCTCTCCCGTGTGCCGCGCAGCAGGTCCCCCCCGCGTCTATATTAATCCCAGCCGAAGAGTGCGTCGCGTTTCTCTGATTGGCCATGTGACCGCGGCAGTGCGAGAGAGCGGCAGTGCGGAAATAGGCTGCATCCTCTACGTCAAGTAAGACAGACAGGCATTCTCTGCGACAAACCCTAACCTTAACCAACTCCGAAATAATGCCTAACCTTAACCCTAACCTTAACCAACTCCGAAAGAATGCCTAACCTTAACCCTAACCTTAACTTAACCCTAACCTTAACCAACTCCGAAATAATGCCTAACCTTAACCCTAACCTTAACTTAACCCTAACCTTAACCAACTCCGAAATAATGCCTAACCTTAACCCTAACCTTAACTTAACCCTAACCTTAACCAACTCCGAAAGAATGCCTAAACTTAACCGGCGAAAGAATGCACGTTTATAGCGAGAGATGATAAACGGCGGCGTACCAGTTGAGCTAGGCCTTCAAATCAAGATGGCCTAATTTACTGGAGGAGGAAAGGGGCTGAGCTGAATCAGAGCAATCCGCCAATATGGTATTTAGACACTAAAACACATTGATACGAACTCCTATTACTATAATACAATGCTAGAGACTGAAAAATGACATTTATAGTACATGTCCCCTTTAAAAAATAAATAAAAAATATATATATAATTTTTTTTGCCAATCCCGATCTTCTGGAAATCACGTGATCGGCCCCGATCACGTGATCGGATCGGGACATCCCTAGTTGAAACGGATTGTTTTTTTTTTCGCGTTTTACTGTAATACACAAAACACGTTGTAATTTTTCGGCCTATTTATGAATCGTTTTCAAATAAACGCTAGATTATTGATAGTATATGTGTACTTATGCATGCTAGAGAAGCGCGCTGAAAAATCGATTATCTTATTTCCTGATCAGCACACACACACATATGGGACACCCTGAGATATAGGTGAAAAGAGCTCAGATTATCCCAAGACTGGTAAAATAGCCTCAGATCGGGGCGACAGTGGCTCAGGAGGTAGAGCAGTCGTCTGGCAATCCGGAGGTTCCCGGTTCGATTCCCGCTCCTCCTGGGCAGCGTGTCAATGTGTCCTTGAGCAAGACACTTAACCCTTTTGCTCCCGATGAGCAGGTTGGTACCTTGCATGGTTGCCTCCGCCGTCGGTGTGTGAATGTGTGAGTGAATGGGTAAAAATGTGAGTAACAAATTGTAAAGCGCTTTGGATAAAAGCGCTATATAAAAAAAAAAGCAGCCAAGCAGCCAGATCAGATGTTCTCCAAAAAGATTATTCCAATTCCTGATCGCCATTCCAAATATCGATCACGTTTATTGATCCAACGCTGGGTACTGGAAATACCGATTTCACGCTGTTCTGAGGGTGGGCAGTGACTGGGATCGTCTCCGGTTACATGCCTGACAAGTAAAATGTGGAATCCGGACTATTTTTTTCCCATCCATTTCATTCAGTCCAATCAAATGGGGTGCAATACCATCCGGAGAGACGATAGGGGGCGGTATTTTCCCTGTTCGAGCTCAGACAGATCCCCACTGGTAACGTGAGGCTAGATTGATGAAAAATGAATGTAAATCGATCATTAAAAAAATTAAGATTAAAAAACGAGATTTCTCGTCGCTTGGCACTCAAAGTGTTAATGTTTGTGCCAGATTGTTTTTTTTTTATTATATATACTGTATATATATATATATATATATATATATATATATATATATAATGTTTTATTGATTAATATAATCTTCGCATCATGAATGAATGGATTCATCAAGACAGACAATGGCTGTTTATAGTTATCAGTTCCAGTCCTTCTTAACCAGCAGGGCCCGTTGGACTTGGGACCAGATGTTGACTGAGACTGAGAGCATCTTACTGTGGTACTGTGGTGCCGTGGTGAAGTGTGGCTGCCTTATCCAGGGGACACTGGCTGGTTTGAACATAAGCCTTTTGTTGAGCTCGTGAAGCCTAGTCTGTAGGGGGAGTATGTTTATGACCAGGAAAAGGCATCGGAGGGATTGACTGTTTGTTAGCTCTGTGGTACAAGAGTGATGGATTATGGCATGACATGGCATACAGGAAGAATGAGTATTTATGGATCAATCCTTTCCGTCTTGTCTGCTCACACACTAATACAGAAATGTTTTGCTGACTCGTCCGTGATACACTCTCTCTCTATCTCCTTCTGTTACTCTCGCTCTTTCTGACCCTGTTGTTAGGTGGCTGTCAGCTTCCCTCTGAAGCCTCGGGCCATAAGCTGGTTCCCCTTCTGCTATTTTTCAAGTGAGCCTTGTTTGTGTGTGTCCGTGTGTGCGTGGATCTGTATGGATGGGGTGTCTGACCTCTCCATGACTGAGAGAAGTGCCCGTTCCAGTTGTCAGACTGTGTGTGAGAGACAGACCGACATACAGACCGACTTTTGGATAAAAGCGTCAACTAAATTACTAAATTTAAAACATAGAGAGACACTACTTGGAGACAATAGAAAGAGATATACACAGAGGTAGTCAAATAGAGAGAGAGATAAACTGACTTATACAGAGGGGATAGAGAGAGGAAGACCGATACTCTGAGTAAAAAGAGACAGAGATCGAAAGAGAGACGTATACAGCGAGTTAGATGCAGAGAGATACTGATACTAGGTAGCATAGGCGGAGTTTGAACTTGACGCCCGGGGGTGCGACTGCTTGGCGAACGATACCCGCGGGCACGCGCGATTTTTTTGACCTTTATTTTATTATTTTAGCGCCCTAACCCCTAATTTAGCGCCCTAACCCCTAATTTAGCGCCCTAACCCCTAATTTTTTATTTTATTTAGGTAGTACAGCAGCACACACACACACTCACACACACAGCACTACGGGGGATCATTTTTAACTGACTTGAAAAATGGAGGCTCTAATTATTATTATTCATAGAGACTCTCGAGCAATAATAATTATTACAGCCTCCATTTTTCGTGGACGAAAAATATACCAGACTATAGATATCAATTTTCCCGAAATAACGCTACCTGCCTCGACAAAATCTGTGCATTGGTTATCCAGATACATTAATTATCATCTCAGAATAAGTGGCTTTGTACAAGCGTTACTATCGCGCGGGGCATTCTGCTGCTGCTGCGAATGGTGGTGCTTGGCCGCACGTTAACCCTTTCACTGCCACACTACAGAAGGTTCGCCTTATAATGTGACATGATTACTACTATAAAATGAATGTATTGTAAAACAAAACATAATAGAATTCAGATTTGTTTCTCACAATTATTATAATTTTATTAAAATAAAAATAATCTTGATTTTTTTTTTTTTTTTTTTAAGCAATTTCACCCCCTGCACCCCCATAAACTCCGCCCATGCTAGGTAGACAATAAATCTTAACTATAAAGGAAGGAATCTGTCTGTCTGTGTACATGTGTGTCTGTCTGTCCTTCGCATTTCTAGAGAACTGTTAATCCGATCAGTTTCATGCTCGGTGGGTGTATTGCTGAAGACTAGGGCTGAGCGATTAATCGATTTTAAATAGAAATCAGGATTTGAAATTATGCGATTAGCAAATCGCAAAGCCTGCGATTTGGGATACGTTATACAGTGAGTCTGATTCAAGGTTTTCTTGCGTGCCAGTCATGCTCACCAATCGGAAGTATCCCAAGGTAGCTACGTATATGCCCAACAACAACAGCATGTGAAACTCGTGTGTGTGAAGACGTTATAGCAGCACGGTAAAAACTAACAGTTAGCTGATAACGCTAACTAAGCTAAGCTAGCTAACCCTGCTCACAGACACCGAAAACAGCGTCGGAAGGGGGGGGGGGGGGGGGGGGGCTGAGCCTGCCTCGTCTCGCCCTGTCTCTAATGTAGTAGCAAAACGTTACACTATAAAATGAACTGGATAGTTGATGATAATAAACATTTAACTTCATTAGCTTCTGGCGGTGAAAGAAACATCGGATTAACCCAAGATTCGTAACATAAAGTCCTTACCTCACATCTGATGTAGTGCAAAAAGATTAATCCAATTCCTGATCGCCATTCCAAATATTGATCGCGTTTATTGATCCAACGATGTCCAAAACACATAATCCACGCTGCTCCGAGTGTCCCCAGTCCATCTGTTATAACGATACTGCATGCCCGAGAAGTAAAACCTGGACCGGACTTCTTAGATCGATGCACAGCCCCAGCCAGAGGGATTCCAATGATGTGCAATACCATCCGGGAGACGTTAGGTGGTGGTATTTGCCCTTTGCGAGCTCAGACCCATTCCCAATCATAACATCAGGCTGGATTGATGAAAAATTTATGGATATAGCTAATAAAAGAAATATCGATTAAAACCCTATATATTCTCGGGTCTTGGCGCCCAGCGCATGGCGAGTTAACCCGAGATATCTCGGGGTTGGCCTGGAATGTGTTAACATGGAGAAGTTTAGACTTCAGAGAGAGGGAGGAAAGTACTGAAAAAAGGTACAGTTGGTTGCCGGTATCGATACCCAGGTAAAAATATCATTTTCGAGGCTCCTTGTCCCGAGCAAACCCACTGCGTAGGCCAGATGCAAGCCGCATTTTACAATAAACCTCCGTTGGGCTGCTTTAAAAATGTTTATAAAAAATGCGCAAATTTAATCCCAATCGCAATATCTGTCAGAAAAAGGGCAATTACATATTTCCCCCAAATCGTGCAGCCCTACTGAAGACCCAGGGGGGTCTGGTGTCGAATTTGGCCAGACGGTGGTGCTATAGTGCTTGTCTGTCCTTCACCTTTCTCGAGAACCATTCATCCGATCAACTTTAGGCATATCTCGAGTGATCCAATTGACTTCACACTTGGCGGGTGTATTGCTTAGGACCCAAGGGAGTGCAGTGTCGAATACTCTGCCATTTGGCCAGATGATGGCACTATAACAACAAACCACTCTAAACAGGCACGTTGCTCCGAACGGGCACGACAGGGGGCGCTTTTTTCCACAGTGATCGCCGGCGCCCCTCGGCTATACTCGGGTAGGCTCGGGTGATGCAATAATTTTTCAGATCGCTAAAAAAAAAAGAAAAAAAATTCAGAGAAATCTCGTGAGTGGCATTCAACCACCTATAAAAAAAAACCGAGAAATCTCGTGAGTGGCACGGAAAGTGTTAACACATTCCCTGCCACTGGTTATATCCATCAATATAGCCAGTCTGCCACCACTCTAAGCCTATGGAGATGTTCACCTTCTTTGCAGGGCTATAACTTTTTAAATTGTATTGCTAAATTGACATTACTATGGCCCATTCAACATCGATTATCTATCGTTCAGGATGTAGGAACGTTATACTTTTTCATCCATAGATTCATACAAAAATACCTTCTAGAATATAAATATGTTTTTATCTTTTTCTGCAGTAATTCATAGAACGTGAGTTATAGGCATAACCGTATATAGATTATCAATTGCTGTTTATTCCCGATACACGCTATATAAAAAAATTCAACTGTATATGATCCTATACGTTATGCGTCATCATGCGCGGATGAAAGGGGGGGGGGGTCGTTTATAATTCCGTGATCGTCAGTAAATGCTTTATGTAGTATGGGTGATATATTGATCAGATCGGTTTGCAGTGAAATGAATAAACAATTCGGCTGAAAATAGCGTCCTCTTACCATGCGTCAATGAGACTGGCGGTGAAAGATCCCAGGTATAGGACGTCGATCGCCTAGGTCCATTTCCGGTTTGTATGTCGCAATAAACGCCGAAATCATATCGGTTATTAAGTTTATAAAGCGATCCATTATGTACATAGTGTCTGTCGGGAGCCTTGCGACAATATCTGACGGCCGGATGAATTTAATCGACGCACAGCAGCCATATCCTGTTTACCAGTGTAACTCGCCCGACCATCCACCAGGCGGCGGTATTGAGCCGTCGTTGTATTGAGCCGTAGGGTCCAGCTGCAGCGCCGGAGGTGTATATATGAATTATGAATGCCATGGCGATTAAATATTAAATAATTAAATATTGATCTCAATATCGCTGTACAGCGTGGTCTGGCGGTCAAAGCATGGCGGGCAATAACGTTTTTAAAGCGTTTCCGGCAGTGGATGTGTTAACACTTTGGGTGCCGGGACACGTCTTCTCACGTCTTTGCTGGCCATGCTAAAGTTGCCGGGGGACGCTGTACAGCGTCCTTATATCAATATTTCAAAAATCTGCGATCGGATTCATAATGTCCCTCCGCTGGCCCGAGATCCACCAGCAGGACCCACTGAGCTCTCTGGCGGTTCAGGAGCGCCATCTGGTGGCCGATCGGCGCAACCGCTTAACAGGAAGCGCAGTAGAGGTTTTGCTAGACGTCCGTATTGCTTCCGGCCACTCGGTACATGTCCCGTGACTCTAGCTCGTCACACTACATAGCGATCGATTGCCAATAACTCGATAAACAACATGATTTGGACGTATATACCATTATACAAGCTGGAGATGGACCGGGTAATAATATATCCCATAATGATACAATTTCTACTCGACGATGATCGCCCAACGGCGCGCGGAGACTGGGGTGAGTTTCAGCGTGTAACGTTACCGTCTTCGATAATAACTGATATTATCAACATTTGACCCACATTAGATGATTGGTATAACGCTGCCCACGGAATTATAAACGCCCCCTCGCCCATCCGGTCAACATCAGATGACGTGTAGTAACTTCTAGAAGTACGTCTAGTTGGAATTTTTTATATCGCGCTGATTGCCATCAAACTGTATTTCATCATCAATATAATGCATTTGGGGCTATATATCACGTTCTGGAGAAAGCTGCAGAAAGAGATGAAAACATACTTATACATTAGACCATACTTTACTATGAATATGTGAATGAAAAAGTTTAACGTTGCTACACAATGAACAATACATATAGGACTTTGAATGGGCCCTAATAATGGCAATGTAGCAATAGAATTTAAAAAGTTATAGCCCTGCAAAGAAGGGGACTTTCTCCATAGACAAATAGCGCTGGCAATCTATGGTATATCATTAATTTAACCTTAGGCAACCAAAGTGTTAACAATGGGGACAGTGTGTATTGAGCCAATAACAGTGTGTGTTGAGCCGTACTGTATTGTACCCATTCTGCAATCTGTTAATAAAACTTTCAATCAATCATGTCCATATTGACTACGTACCATTGCTTTGACCTTTTTTTTTTGTCAAGCATTTTCTTTATATATATCATGTTCAAATGTTATATATATATATATCATCGATAATGACACCCAATCACATCGTTATTATTATTTATTATTATTATTATTTATTTATTATTATTATTATTATTATTATTATTATTTACATCATTATCATCAATAACGTACAACATACACAATAAATAGATTACAACAATATTTCAACAATAACAATAATCATTCAACACCAAGCTGTGTGTTGGGTCAATATGAAACTATTATGTACACACTACACAGGAATAATAACAATCAATTCAATTGTACAGCATGGATATATGCAATACTCAACTACATCCCTACTCAGGGAGGGAGGGGGAGGGGAGATGGTGAGAGGGAAGAGGGAGTGTCCTGACTTTCTTCTCACTAAATCAGGTGCTGTTATCTGTAGGCAAAAGAAACGTACATTAGATCAATCATGACAAAAATGGACTTGGATCTAATGTTTCATTGAGGCCATGTGGTTCATAGAGGTCACAGTGAAAATCCAACATGCTTTTAGTTTTGTGGACTACTAGACCCCCCCCCCCCCATTAATTATGAAGAACCCTCTACCCAATGAATCCCAATGTCTATCCCAAATGTATTTTAAATAATATTGTGATGTTAGAGTTGTGTTTTATATATATTGTGTCAGATATCATCCCCCGTTCCATGGCTACGTTGAGGAAGGGAGATACTACTGCTACGGGCAGAGGAGAGTCAATTAGGGAGCTTATTAGGACTGATAGAACACACCTGTGCACCACGTGATCACCCACATCCCACACACACACACCAGGCAGACACACATAACATAAAACCCTAGGAAAGACAGAGTAATGTTGAGTGGAGGAAGGAGCAGAGTGCAGAGAGAGAGAGATAGTGATATACGGAGTTTGTGAGGTGAGAGGTAGTTGTAAGGAGAGGAGAAAGCGAGAAGGTGTTCGTGGTACTGGTCCCTAGACTGGCTGAGAAACCCCCTTGTGAAACTGCCCCTGGACCGGAAGACAAACCCTGAGTATTGAACATTCCCTTTTTTGTACGAGAGCCTGATACGTGTTTTGACCCTGGACTGTTATCCGACTATTCTAATTGCCCATCGGACTATTGTTGCTTCTATTCAATAAATATATTTTATTTATTGAAATTGTGCTTGTGTGGACAGTTGAATTTGTTTGTTTTGAACCGTGTCGAGCCTGAACACCACCAGGCTTGTCACAATATATTTATACAACGGCATGCAAATTTCTCGATTCTGATTGGCTGAAACAGTCATTTTACACGTGTTTATTCTTCACAATTCCACGCTGCTGGCCCAGGACCCGCCCACAACCGAATCACATCACATCACTCCGCCGGATCACAAGATGCCGGACAATAATTTAACAAATGGATATGTTGATAACGACTAAACGACTAAATATCAAGCGATTCTGTCACAGCGAATGTCTTAGTCCTTTAAACAATGTTGGATGATGTAATTGATGGGTCTTGAATCATTGTGTAACAAAAGAAAAATCGCGGATTGATTGATTGATTAATTTGCAATTTTCTTTTCAATTTTTTTTCCTTCTCTCTGACTGCAGCCCTCACTCTCACACTGTCCGACGCTGGCTCAGTCTCCACCCACCCCAAGCACACACACACACACACACACACACACACACGCACACACACACACACACTCCTGTCTGCAACGCGGGGGATAGTCAGACTGAGAGAGAGCTGGGTGCTGCGCTGTTCTAAGTGAGCATGGCCTATTGAGTTGATTGATTGATTGATTGCTAATTTTATTACTGTACGCTTGGTTTCCAACTGGTTAAGTTTAGGCCCTCTACAGTAGGTTTAAAAAAATAAATAAAAAAATAGGGCGAAGAAAACCTTTTTTTCCTATAGGGCAAAGAAAACTTTTTAATTTGTTTTACCTACTTCCTATAGAAGCATCTAAGAATGAAGTTCTATAGAAAGTAGGTCTGCATCCCCTTAACAATTGTGTGTATTGAGCCGTACTGTATTGTACCCATTCTGCATCTGGTAATACAATTTTCAATCAATCAATCAATCAATCATTCCAATAACCACTAACTTCATAATTAAAA
Organism: Notolepis coatsorum; assembly: GCF_963971535.1. Taxonomy (NCBI): domain Eukaryota; kingdom Metazoa; phylum Chordata; class Actinopteri; order Aulopiformes; family Paralepididae; genus Notolepis; species Notolepis coatsorum. The sequence continues at coordinate 51,388,959 of NC_140176.1, read as the reverse complement.
ACTAAAGAAAAGTTGGATGTGTTAGTTGGTTGGATGTCTTAGTTGAAAGGCAGTTGGATGTGTTAGTTGGTTCGATGTCTTAGTTGAAAGGCAGTTGGATGTGTTAGTTGGTTGGATGCCTTAGTTGAAAGGCAGTTGGATGCAATAACACACAGTTGGATGTGTTAGTTGGTTGGATGCACTTCAAGCTGCTTCCACATGGAGGCAACTTCTCTCAATCATTCCAATAACACACAGTTGGATGTGTTAGTTGGTTGGATGCACTTCAAGCTGCTTCCACATGGAGGCAACTTGTCTTTTTTGTAGTTGTGGGAACTACTTTTTCTGGCGGATGGTTTTTTCAATAAATCTTCGATTAATGTGTGTTTATTGTATAGCAATAAGGTTGGATGAATGTGGCAGTTGTATAAAAGCATTACACCACTTGCAGTCGTGATTTGTGAACAATAAACCATGCCTAGGGGGGTCTAACGACCCTCGGCTGCGCCTCGGGCCTAACGACCACCCCTAGGCATGGTTTATTGTTCACAAACCACTCCTGCGCGTGATGTAATGCTTAAATATATTTACGAGTAGCAAACCTTCAACCAAGGTGTGTGAACTGGAAACGACTAGTAAGGGAGAAGAATTCAGCAACTCTCTAAAATGAATGTTCTTTATTCATATAATTAAGTGTAAGACCATTCATTTATTTGAATGACATGAATACAGAACATTGGTTTTAGAACATCCATCGGCCTCCCAAGAGTTGCTGAATTATTCTCCCTTACATATTTTAAGGAAATAAGTTATTCAGCTGGAAAAAAACGGACTAATTGACAAACATCAACCAATTGACTAGGCAGACCTAGTCTCTCGGTCCCTTTTCAATGACCGTAGTTCTTCTCAAACAACCTAAGGATGTCACTGTGGCCACCTGGCCGTGTGTCTGTAGTCATGACTTATTCAGAAGCCTCCACTGTCTGGCGGTGGACAGGAAGGAGGAAGCCATGCAGAAGATTTCGTTGCAGTGCAGGTGTCAAATGAGAGAGGCTCCACAGGTGACGCTCGGCATAGATACGTCTCGTAATGAGGTTCCTCTGGGGAGGGAGGGAGGGAGGGAGGGAGAGAGGGGGAGAGAGAGAGGAACAATGCTACTTCTTAAGAAGAGAGAGAAAAAAAAGAAGGAAGGAGGGCAATAAAGAGAGAGGAAGTGAAGTTGAAGAATGGGGCGAGGCCAACTGAGGGACAGGAGGCGTGAGCGAGGGAGTCGCAGCGAGACAAGGGATGCGAGTTAACAAATGAGTCCAATAAACCGTGGGGGGCGAAGGTTCTCCTCTGGGGAGTCACGGGTCACCCTGTTTCCCTGTCTGAGAGAACACATCTCTGGCTAAAACAAATACCCTGCCTGTCTCTCCCTTTGTCCAATGAATCTTCATATTTCAGCTCAAGAATACAGTAACATGGCCATCGTGAATTCATCCAGACCCGGCTTCTCTCTGTTTTTCTCGTATCTCGGCGACCTTGTGTTCTTCCACAGTGTTGATGCAAGTCAGCGCGGTAATGGTTTAAGTCCCTGCGCTGATGCGTCATTAGTTGGATTTGTAATGCCGGTGTTGCACAACACCGGCAAGGCAGACGATGACAGAATATTGAATCTCTGTCTCTGGGCGAAGAAGTTAGAACACTCATTGCGGATGCTGCCAGTGATGGAGGGGCGAAAAGCCTGCCTGAATGGAAAGCATGAATTTCTCCTGCAGCCGAAAGTCAATGTGTGTGTATGTCTCTCTCTCTCTCTCTCTCTCTCTCTCTCTCTCTCTCTCTCTCTCTCTCTCTCTCTCTCTCTTCTCTCTTCTCTCTTCTCTCTTCTCTCTTCTCTCTCTCTCTCTCTCCTTTCTGTGTTTTCAGTGCTGGTTTAGCACCATGCACCCTGTCACACTCTTTCTCCCAAGATATAGAATAGGAGATTAACTTATTATTATTATATTATATAATATTTGCGTAAATAAGAATTTGTGAACTTTGATGTTTGCCCATTCAAAATGCATTGTGTGTACAAGCTGCAGGCTCGACTCCTCTCTCTGCCTCAGCACCATGGAAGGCACCGATCCGCTGCATCAGCACCTCAAAGAGCTCTGTTCCGTGTAACGGCGAATAAACCACACAATCCTACCGCTCTCTTACACCTGTCACTGAAAAGTGTGATGCTAATAACAACTGAATCCTTGCACCGACTAACTCTGTTTTTACTTTTTTAAGATTATTTTGTTATCGATTCATCTGTCGATTTCTTTATCGATTAGTCGATTCATCTAAACTATAAAATGTACCAGAAAAATCAACAACAATTTATTCTATTTGCAATTTAATATTTCTAAATGTTTTACACAAAAAAAGGTTCTCGGTTCGATTTCTGCTCCTCCTGGCAGCATCTCGAAGTGTCCTTGAGCAAGACACTTAACCCCTAACTGCTCCCGATGAGCAGGCTGGCACCTTGCATGGTTGCCTCCTCCACCCGGTTTAACATTTGAGAGAGAGAGAGAGAGAGAGAGAGAGAGAGAGAGAGAGAGAGAGAGAGAGAGAGAGAGAGAGAGAGAGAGAGAGAGAGAGAGAGAGAGAGAGAGAGAGAGAGAGAGAGAGAGAGAGAGAGAGAGAGAGAGAGAGAGAGAGAGAGAGAGAGAGAGAGAGAGAGAGAGAGAAGAGAGAGAGAGAGAGAGAGAGAGAGAGAGAGAGAGAGAGAGACCTGGGGTGGTTGGACCTGGGGTGATACAGACCTTCATGTCTGTGGTACAGGTGAAAATCCCCTCTGGCAATATGAGGTGACCCCTCTGGCAAAAACTACCAGCCAGAGCAGACCTGGGCATTGTACGGCCCGCGGGATGATTCTGACCGGCCCACGGAAGATTACATGATAAAAAAAAAAAAAAATGTTTCTTTTTTTTTTACTTTTTTCTTTTCATGTCAACGTTCACACGCACAATATACGCTTAGGAGACATGCTCAAGAAGATGTTGGTTCTCTTTGGATCCACCTACATATGTGAACAGACATTCTCAGTCATGACATTTACCAAGTCCAGGTACAGATCCTCTCTCACTGATGAACATCTGGCAGCTGTGCTTCGCATCTCCACCTCAGACATGCAACCCGACTTTGATGGACTTGTTAAAGCTCAACAGAGACTGGATTTCTCACACTGAATGAAACAAAAAAGAACTGAAGAACACTAAAATGTGGAAATATAACAAGTGAAATGGGACACTTGATATATTTTTTTCTTAAATGTTTAATATAGGCATGTAAAGTAAAAAAGGCTACAAAACGGGGACACTTTTCTTTACACAGTTCAGTGACATGTCTTGTTTATTTTTGCTATAAGATGATGTGATGTCTTTAGAAAGCTAAGAAAATCCTTGTTTCAATAGAAACAATAGAAACTCATTATTAATGTTTCACATTTAGTTTATCATTTTGGAAATAAATTCTATTTGAATAAATGATATTTTTGAAAGCTAACCTCACCTTTTAATTGCCAAATAATAACATACACTCTTACCAGGGGTCAAAACAATGCCATTTACTGCTTTTTATATAGAAATAAAATGGATATTATGCATAATTGAGTTTGGAATTTTGGCCCGGCCCCCCAACATATTTTCAGTTGCTCATTCGGCCCCCCGGGAAAAATAATTGCCCACCCCTGAGCCAGAGAGATCTATTACTGGCCAAAATTATAAATAGCTTTTTAGTATATCTCCATGAATTATTATATGTGTTGTGTGTTATCTCTCCACTCCACTCTATGGTAGTGCTTGTGCCAGCATAGGAGTTACATTTACAATAAGAAATAATTATATAGGCTTTAAATATATACCGGTATACATATTTAAATCAATATCTTCCTTTTGAATAATAGGCTCATGAATCAGGATAGTTAACACTATGGGTGCCATGGGTTAAATTCATTATATACCATAGGTTGCCGGCTCTATTTGTCTATGGAGAAGTACCCCTTCTTTGCAGGGCTATAACTTTTTAAATTCTATTGCTACATTGCCATTATTAGGGCCCATTCAAAGTCCTATATGTATTGTTCATTGTGTAGCAACGTTAAACTTTTTCATTCACATATTCATAGTAAAGTATGGTCTAATGTATAAGTATGTTTTCATCTCTTTCTGCAGCTTTCTCCAGAACGTGATATATAGCCCCAAATGCATTATATTGATGATGAAATACAGTTTGATGGCAATCGGGGCGATATAAAAAATGTCAATTGGACGTACTTCTAGAATGATCTACGTATGATCTGATGATGACCGGATGGGCGGGGGATCGTTTATAATTCCGTGGGCAGCGTTATATCATTCATCTAGTGTGGGTGATATGTTCATCATAACAGTTTATATGGAATACGATCAAAAATAACGCTGAATCTTACCGTATCCTCCTCGCGCCGTTGGGCGATGAGCGTGGAACAGTCATTTACCTATTATGGTATGTAGAAATATCGGGTCCATTTCCAGCTTGTATAATAGTATATATGTCCAAATCATGTTGTTTATCGAGTTATTGGCAATCGATCGCTATGTATTGTGTCGAGATCGAGTCCCGGGAGCCAAACAGAGTGCCCGGAAGTAATATGGCCGACCAGCACAACCTCCATAGCACTTCCTGTTTGGCGATTGCGCCGATCGGCCACCAGATGGCGCTCCTGAACCGCCAGAGAGCTCAGTGGGTCCTCCTGGTGGATCTCAGGCCAGCGGAGGGGAAATATGAATCCGATCGCAGATTTTAGAAATATTGATATAAGGACGCTGTACAGCGTCCTCCGGCAACTTGAGCATGGCCGGGAATGACGCTGTAAAGCGTTTGTAAAAAAAAAAAAAAAGAGTAGCCTATAGTAAATGTATACACACAAGAGAGAGGGAGAATAGCTTATAGCATAGACTTAATGAGTTTACAATATTTTTGCTAATGAAGTGAAATATTTATTATCATCAACTATCCAGTTAGTTTTAATAGTATAATGCTACTTCAAATCATTGCACGTACAGAAGGAGAGAGAGACGGGCTCAGCCCCCCCCCCCCCCCCCCTTTCCTCACTATTGGAACTCTTTCCAGGGTTAGCTTAGTTAGCGTTAGCAGCTAATGTTAGTTAAGGTTTTTACCGCAACATAGGCATACAGGAATGGCGAGGATGTAAATCAGGGGTAGGCAACCCTAGGCACGCGTGCCTGCATAGGCACGCAGGGGCATTTTCATAGGCACAGAGGGCAGCACTAAAAAAAATATATATATATTATATTTTTTATTTTAATTTTTAATTTTTGCTTTGAAATATTATAGTGAAATATTTTGCACTGTTGTCGCATTTATCTTGTTGAAATCCTCCCACGGGTTCTTTTTACTACCACATATTTAATTGAGACCCTTTATTTGTTTATTATTTCAATTTAGCTGGAAATACATTGCTACATCATTCAGTAACATTTGCAGAGCCTTATAACAAAAACATTATTACGGTCACCATTGTGACCAGTGGGATTAATCAACAAATTGTATTATTTATTTTTCTATTTCATTGAACATTGCACATGTTAAAAGCAATTTTTTTACTAAAAATGTGAGTATTACCAAGTCAACTTGTGTTCTTAAAACAATGACAATAAACATAGTTTTATTAGGTTGAAATAATGTGGTTGTGTACTTATTTTTCTGTTAACATATTATGGATTGAAAACTGAAAACCTTAATGCACAGTAACTGAACTCAATAATTGTAAGTTCTGCTAACTTATTATTATTTATTTTTTTACAGTGTAGTCTTGCGATCAATCAAAACTTATTTACACGATATACCTCACATTCACCCTCCATTCACATCCTGGTGTTCTCCTGGTGTTCTCCATTAGGCCTGTAGGTGGAGCTATGACAGCACACGTACAGTACACACACCGATGGTGTGTGATGTGTCCAAAAATGAATGGGCAAATGTGAGTGAAATGGTCGCATTGTATGCAGCTGTTTGTCTGCATTGCATTCCCCCCCCCCCCCCAACTCAGATTTAGTAATAACAATAACAATAATGATGTAATAATGTAAAAATTATCATTAAAAATACCTGATTATGAGAAAGAAAAATTACGATGCATGGAATATTGTTGAGGCACACTAGTTACAACTATATTTCAAACAGGCACTCCATGTCAAAAAGGTTGCTGACCCCTGATGTAAATCATGTTAGACGCATTGGACCCGTTGCTCCTCTGGGCTGTAACATGCAGGGCTGAAGAGCTGTCATAGTTTCTCAAATTTAAGGTGGGGGGTGTCAGGCTCAGCCCCTCCCTTCCAGCTGGAGTTGATGTGAAACACAGAAGTTATCAAATGCGAGCAAAATGCGCACTGTCGAGTCCTGGCTCTAGGCATAATCACTAATAGTGGTTTAAGAGAAGTTATTTATATATTGAATGTGATTCATTGCACACTAGTTAGATTACACGTTGCGCATATTATGACTTTGAACATCTGCCATACAAGTAACGGCATACAGTACAAGTAACAACAATACGATGCGTCGATCATGAATATGCGAATCGATATGGTCGACGAATCGCTGCAGCCGTAATTTTGTAAAGTCAATCTAAGTCTCTTGGGAGTGTGGATATGATACATCACCAGAACATACTTCACCTCTACTGTGTCTTTAAGAATGTACACAAAACTTACCATCTTCATTTTGAAAACACTGATCCTTGTGAGTTATAATGGTTCTTCATCTGAGGTATTGCAGAATGGGCTCCTCTCTCAACCCCCATTATGTATTCTTCCTTAGCCTCCCTGTCATACAGTAGATTACCTACCCTTCAATGTGGTCAAACTGTGGTATTGGCCGTTTGTCGCTCCAGTGGACAGTTTGCTGTCTGACTCTGGCTTAGCCCTGACAGCTGAGCTGATGTTGATGTTGGTTCCGTGGAATCCGCTCCTCCACTTGCGTTTTAATGTGAATCGTAGCGGCTTAATGACATATTCTACGAATAATACATCTATTTGAATGGTTATGTGTGTGTGTATCTGTAAAGTCAACACTACCAGTTAATCCTTGCATGCTTTCCAAACTTGACACACACACACTTTGCTGTGCAGCTTTCCGAAATAAACACGGCTCTGTTTTAGCGTGTCTAACTGGGTGGTATACAAACAGCCGAGGGCTTAATCTAATTTCTTCTAAGAGCGAGCACGGGGAGAAGGTGGTGGGGAAGCACCAGCAACTTATTCCTCACCCGTTGCTACGCCTATCCCGGGGGTTTGAGCTCGTTCCCGCGTGGCTGAGGCCAAGGCTGACGCATACATTATTTAGGCTAACTCTTGTTTGGATTTGACAGGCTAGGGTAAGCAGAGAGGCTACATGAGCAAACAACACTTCAGAGAGAAGAGGCATCCTCCAGCCGTCGCTTTGCAAAGCACCGTGACGTGATCAAGTGCAGAACAACGGGCTATAGGTTTCTGCGGAGGAATTGGGATCGGTTGGGTTTTTGTACAAGGGAATTTGGCTTGACGCTTGGTTACACAAAGAAGACAAAAAAGGGAAAATGCATGAATTATTAAATGTTAAACGATTAAATAATTTTTTTTTTATATTAAACAAGTAGAAGTATATACAAGGACGTATTGGAGGTATTGTGTAAAGAGTAAATGTTCAAAAGTAGAATCTGAGAAGTGTCGTTGTTGACAATGAATACAACATACAGTAGTATTTACGAAGAAAATCTTAGCTATAATTTGCACATGAGGAGGCGGTGATGCAAGCGTTGTATGCAGAATGTATACATTACAGAGGTGGAAGAGTTGCAGTTTTCGGGCAATAAGGGCTGATGTTTGGTGGAGGGCCAGGAGATCTTCAGTGCAGCTGTTAACCCTTTCACTGTTGCACTACCAAAACAGTTAACCCTTTCACTGCGACAATACACAGAAGGTTAACCCTTTCACTGCCACAGGACAGCCGGTTAACCCTTTCACTGCCACACGACAGAAGGTTAACCCTTTACAATCACCGTCGGTTGTGTGATAGTAAAGGGTTAACCATCTGTCGTGTGGCAGTGGAAGGGTTAATGAGGGCCACGGCTCTCATTTTGAACATCACAGTCCACAGTTGTGTTCCTGAGGGGAGAGTTCGGAATATGTGGTGGTCAGGATGTGAGGGGTCGGCGATGATCTTGGCACAAGGGTTATAGAGGTTGTAAGGGACCAAGCAGCCAGAGAAGGAGGACACAGTTGTTTAGGCAAAAATAAGGGTTTTATTTACCCATGAAAATAAAGCAAAACAATAAGGGTCTTGTTTACCCATACAAAATACATAATTTACAAACATAACATAAGTGGTCCAAATAATAAAAGGCAGGAGTAAAAACAGACCTGAACAGAACAGAAGACAATGACAACTAAGAACTCAAAACTATATATAGGCCCTGGCCAGATACATTAATCTAAGTGGGCTAATTGATAATTAATATTTTACTAAATAATATCTTACACTTCTAATTAATCTAATAAACAATAAACACACAACACACAACACAACTACCAAACTGCACAACTAATAATCTTAATTAATAAGGAAATACATATAAGGAAACTAAATTACAATACAATAAACCCCCCCGACATCTCCCGCGACATGGTTTGTTCCACCACCCCCATCCGGCCATTTAGGACCGATCAGTCGCAGCTGCTCTGTTTGCCCAGAGTGGGGATGGCTGGCTGCAGAGTTGGAGAAAACAAACAATGAACAACATGCATGCAAGTCAAATAATAAAGAATGGATATGATATCAGTACGCAAGTCTGTGTCGTGTGTCATTATGTGAAATAGAAATTGTGTACATGTATCATGAACGTAAACGTGTACAAACTAGGGATGCCCCGATCACGTTTTTTGCCACCGATACCGATCACCGATCGTCGTGAGCCATATCGGCCGATACCGATCCGATACCGATCGTTTTTGATTAAAAGAAATTAAAATTTATTTTATATCATTTTTTTTTTTTTTTTTTTTATATATTTATTATACAGTATAATTAGACTTGTACTTGTATTATCTGCGAGACATCACCACCACGCAACAAGCTCCACTGTCTGTGTACTCTAGTAGCCTCCAGCTACAGCCAGGATTCTCCGGAGCTGCAGCTGGACCTATACTCGAGTAGCCTCGAGCTACGGCCAGGATTCTCCGGCGCTGCACCTGGACCCTATTGGTATAACGTTACTTAACTGTGCTCAGCAAGCCCTCAGCTCGAATACGCATCGAATCAGTGTTATAAGACATTGATATCAGGAGCTATCTGTAGCTACTGCTAGCCGGATATATAACGTTAATACAACGCCTCAGTGAATTATTTAGTTCAATGGGACATTTCGTTTTTAACAGTGAACTAACTTGCGCTAACATGAGCTAACAGCTAACAGCTAACAGGTATCATACCTACCTACTATACTTGCTAGAGCGTTTGTTGATGTCAGGAGCTATCGGTAGCTGGCCGGCTAGATACCGTTCGGTTAGACCAGTGCTTCTCAAACTTTTTCTGTCAGGCCCCCCTTTGGCGGACCAAAATATTTTGGGCCCCCCCCCCCCTCGCCCCAACAAAATAGTCATGAAATGGGCCATGTTTAAATTTATTGAAATAACACCAATATCGTGACCTTTCAAATTGGCCCTATATTTTGTTTTCAGAGCTGTCATGGATGAAAAGCCAGCTTCACACAGATACTGTATGTGGTGCTGAATGGTATCAACACCTTAACTGCTGCATCATGAGATACTTGGTGGGCCATGAGATGAGATACTTGGTACTCAGCACCACACTCTGAAACTAGATCAGATGAGATTTCAAAGAGTTCTTCCAAGAGTTTGGATGGAGATGTGTCAGGAAGCTTTGTCTCAATGTTGTCTGTAAAGTTTTTTTTTATCCAGAGTAACTTGGTGATCATTTTCTGTGTTTTATTAAATAATGATTTTCAGATTTTGAGAAATGGTATTTTCATGGAGAACAGTGCAGCTGCAACAGATAGCATTTTAGTGATAATTTTATGTAATCCAAAAAAAAAATTAAAATTTTTTTTTTTTATTTTTATTTTTTTTTATAAAACTCAAGGCCCCCCCTGTCATGCCCCCCACTTTGAGAAACACTGGGTTAGACAATGCCTCATCATGTATTAAACTAAAAGTGAATAGTTTACTGGGTCATTTTGTAACGGTAGCTAAGCTAACGTTAGCTCAGGGAGACGCCGACACGCCGTCCTCCCGTGTCTCACTAGACTAGACCCGTGTTTACATGCGTGCAGGAGGGGCAGGACTCGAGAGCAGACGCCGCACCACCGGTGTCTGAGACAGAACTCAGCGACAGCAAGTGAGATCGGGTTTGACGATCGGTGAAAATAAAACATTATCACCGATCACCGATCGCATATTTATACTGAATATCGGCCGATAACGATCGGTGGCCGATCGATCGGGGCATCCCTAGTACAAACATTAACTAACTAAACAAACAATACGGTTAACATGTGCGGGTGCGGTGCACAGACGTATCCGTCACAGAGGTCCTCGAGGTTAGGCAGGTTACAGTCAATGTTGCACTCTGCTGACCAGATGATGTGTCTCAGTGCTGGCTGACCCAAATCAGTTATTATTTGTTATTAAATAAATGGGGGGGTGCTCTTCCTGAAGTCCATTATCAACTCCACCGTCTTCTGAGCGTTTAGCTCCACGTTGTTCGGGTCACACCAGGACCACCAGCTGCTCAACCTCCTGTCTGTACTCGGACTCATCGTTGCCGGATGCAAGTACGATCACCGAGTTTTACAGATGGATCCTTGGGGGAGGTGCAGTCGTTGGTGTAGAGGGAGTAGAGCAGGGGAGAGAGCATACAGCCCTGTGGAGCTCCAGTGCTGAGAGTCCGATCCACCGGCGGATCAGGTCGAGCACGGTCGGTCGGTAAAGCTTGGGCTGTAGCAGCTTTGGGATGATGGTATTGAACACCAAACTAGTCCTTGAATAGTACCTCTGACGAAGGTGCCCGGTCTGTCCAGGTGCTGTTGGATAAAGTGTAGGCCTGTGTTAACCGTGTCGCCAGTTAGCCCTGTAGGCGAACTTGCAGGGGAGTGCGTGATGGCCTTGGGATGAGCAGGCATGGTCCGCTTTCCATATTACAGTCAGGATGACAAATAGCTGCAGCTTTCTCAGCACTCTTTATTCTTACACCACCACCAACCTGATTACAAAGTACTTAGTAGCTTACTTTCTGTGTTCAGAGTACAAAAACTCTTAATCCTGAACCATGTTTTCCTTTTAAGTGTTAATAAAAAATGTAAAAAGACCCCTTTTGCTTTTAATTTGTAGAGCACTCAAGTGTTACATTAGGTTATTGATTGTGTGGAGGCTGCATTGTTCTCGATGCATACCGACTGAATTGCTTAAAGACTCTGTATGCAGTAGGCGATTTCTAAGTGTGTGTGTGTGTGTGTGTGTGTGTGTGTGTGTGTGTGTGTGTGTGTGTGTGTGTGTGTGTGTGTGTGTGTGTGTGTGTGTGTGTGTGTGTGTGTGTGTGTGTGTGTGTGTGTGTGTGTGTGTGTGTGTGTGTGTGTGTGTGTGTGTGTGTGTGTGTGTGTGTGTGTGTGTGTGTGTGTGTGTTTGTGTTTCCAGACATAAATATGGCAGGCGAACCCAAGCCCTACAGGCCCAAGGCAGGATCCAAACGACCACTCTCGGCTGTGTACAGGTAAGGTCGCTTTCACATATAGTTTTGGTGGACTCGGTGCGGTTCTGGGGGTGAAGTTGCAACATTGTTGCATTCTTCATTTGGTTCGCCTGCGTTCACATAGAGAAATCTGTCAGCGCACCGAGACCTTCTGAACAATGTCACGCGGTCGAAAAGGGCGCTTGTCTATTGGACAGTGGAAATGTGTGTGTGGCTGCAAGCCGTGTGTGCGCGCGCGCGTGTGTGTGGACTGTCTGCGAGCCCTCAGATCAGCGGAGCGAGTTTTGACATGGCATTGATCCATTGTTCTATTGAAGCACATTACCACCATCCTCTCGCTAAACAACTTGTAGACCAATAATAATATAATAATAATAATAATAATAATAATAGTATTGACGTGGCATTGATCCATTATTAATGCCGTGCGCCTCGGTAGTAATAATAATAAGCCGCGTTTTTCTTCCTTCTTCCCAAGATGCACAGTTAGATATATAGATATATAGATAGATAGATAGATAGATAGATAGATAGATAGATAGATAGATAGATAGATAGATAGATAGATAGATAGATAGATAGATAGATAGATAGATAGATAGATAGATAGATAGATAGATAGATAGAGAGATTAGATGCAGTGTGCTTGTTTTGCAGTGAGTGCTGCAAGCAGTGGTAATAATAATCACTTCCTATATTTGGTCCGCTGAAGCCGAACCGAGACCTACGTTTTCAGGCGGACTAGAGTTCGCCTGCTTGGTCCGCGGACCGAGTTCGACGCGCATTCACACAGACCCAAAAAACCGGACTATCGAATTCTGGTCCGAAAGTCCGGACCAAACAGCCCCTGTGTGAAAGCGACCTAAGATTGGTGTCTTTACAAGCTGCTAGTACAGAGGCCTTGTCATTAATAAAAAAAAAAAATCAAACTAAAACTTAATTAACAGACCTCCTGTCCAAGCTGATGTAAATGTACAAAAACAAGATGGAGAGATCTATGTTATGTTTATTTTTTATTTTATTTTTATTTTCTGTTTTTCTCCCCTCCCAATGTTAGTCGTTATGCCAATTCCCAATCCCCTTCCTGGTCGCTGCGCACTCTACCCCCTACCGTCGATCTGGGATGGCGGAGACTATCACATGCTTCCTCCTGTGAGGTTTTGCCCGCTGCTCACCACCTTTTCTCTGTTTCTTTAAAGCCTACTGTTAGAAATTCCCTTCTCACTCACTCTCTCTAGCCCCCACCCTCTCGTTCTTTACTCTCGTTTACTCTCAGTGGCCACACCTGGACTATTATCAATTACCTCTCGCACCTGTGGTGGCAGGCTAATTAGTTCCCCTGTGGGCTTTAAATACCAGGGCTCTTCCCCTCGTTTCGGCGTGGGGTCGTGTTGTATTCATGCTGAGTCATATTCTCTAACATCTAGACTCTTTCGGGAGATCCTCTGGTCTACCAATGCTGTAAGATGGATCTCTCCAGCCTTGAGATGTTTGCTCCAGCCTTCGTCTGCTGTCGCCGTTGCCTGGAGGGAGACATTGTACTGCGCTCTCTAATTCTCTACGGGAGGTATTCCAGTGTTCCACTCCAGACCAGCGCGCCAGATGCGCTCAAGCCTTCGCCACCTGCCGCCGTTTGCCTGGAGGGAGACACTGTACTGCGCTCTCTAATCCTCTACGGGAGGTATTCCAGTGTTCCACTTCAGACCTTCGAGCTTGGCACGCTCCTCCGTACCAGCGCTCAGACGCGCATCTTCCAGACCTTCGAGCTTGGCACGCTCCTCCGTACCAGCGCACTGACGCGCATCTTCCAGACCTTCGAGCTTGGCACGCTCCTCCGTACCAGCGCACAGACGCGCATCTTCCAGACCTTCGAGCTTGGCACGCTCCTCCGTACCAGCGCACTGACGCGCATCTTCCAGACCTTCGAGCTTGGCACGCTCCTCCGTACCAGCGCACAGACGCGCATCTTCCAGACCTTCGAGCTTGGCACGCTCTCCAGACCTCAGCGCGCCGACGCGCATCTTCCAGACCTTCGTGCTTGGCACACTCCTCCTCGCAGACGCACCCCGAGGCGTCTCTCGGTTCCGACGCGCACACCAAGGTGTGGCGCGCACTCTGTTCCTCGGCTCCGACAGCGGCTACCCGGTGGACGACATCCTCGCCACCGCCACTGTTCCGACGCGCACACCAAGGTGTGGCGCGCACTCTGTTCCTCGGCTCCGACAGCGGCTACCCGGTGGACGACATCCTCGCCACCGCCACTGTTCCGACGCGCACACCAAGGTGTGGCGCGCACTCTGTTCCTCGGCTCCGACAGCGGCTACCCGGTGGACGACATCCTCGCCACCGCCACTGTTCCGACGCGCACACCAAGGTGTGGCGCGCACTCTGTTCCTCGGCTCCGACAGCGGCTACCCGGTGGACGACATCCTCGCCACCGCCGTTGTTCCAGCACTCTGTTCCTCGGCTCCGACAGCGGCTACCCGGTGGACGACGCCCTCGCCACCGCCGCTGTTCCAGCGCTCTGTTCCTCGGCTCGGACAGCCAGCCACCCGGAGGCGATGCCCTCGCCCCGTTGCTGTCCCTGTACCATTACGCATACGCCTGGGTGAGTTTTGATTGTGATGTCACTCACCCAGCGTAGTGCCCTTGCCCCCGTTCCCGCTGCTGTCCCTGTACCTTTACGCATACGCCTGGGTGAGTTTTGATTGTGATGTCACTCACTCAGCGTAATGCTTTTTGCCCCCGTTCCCGCTGCTGTCCCTGTACCTTTACGCATACGCCTGGGTGAGTTTTGATTGTGATGTCACTCACTCAGCGTAATGCTTTTTGCCCCCGTTCCCGCTGCTGTCCCTGTACCTTTACGCATACGCCTGGGTGAGTTTTGATTGTGATGTCACTCACTCAGCGTAATGCCCCTTGCCCTCGTCCCGCTGCTGTTCCCCAGCGTATTGCCTCCTTTAGTTCTCACTTAGTTATTAGTTTGGACATTTCATCTCCCACTCTGTTTTGTTCTCTCGTGGATATTATTTTGGACATTTCATCTCCCACTGTGTGTTTGTTCACACGAAGATAGTATTTACTTTGTTACTTTGTTTTTGGACTGTTCTGCATCTGCTCTGTTTGTTCCCTTTGAATATTAACCCTCTCCTCTGTTCTGCAGAGCGGCCCAGATGTTTTCCCACCAGTCCCCAGTTCCTCCCTGTCCCCAGCCCGCCTCCGCGGTTCTCTGTCCCCAGTTCCTCCCTGTTCCCCAGCCCGCCTCCGCGGGCCTCAGTCCCTAGTCCTCTATCCCTAGTTCTCCTAGTCCCTAGTCCTCTATCCCTAGTTCTCCTTGTCCCTTGTTTACCTAGTCTCTAGTTCCTCTGTCCCAAGGCGTTCCCTTAACCTTCCCTTAGGCGTTCCCTTACCTTCCCATAGTGTTCCCTTTTCCTGCCCGCCTCTTAAAGGCACCTTTCCTTCCCCTCATATTATATTCCTGTATTTGTGATTCTCCCTTAAAGGGACAGTGCCCTTTTCCCTGTTTTTCCCTGTTGTTCAATAAATATCTGTTTCTTGGCAAACCATCATACCTGTCTTGTGTTGTGCGATTGGGGTCGGTTACAAACCATAACAGTACGACCCCACCAAGTCTACGACCCCAGCCAGCACAGACTGTGTATGTTGAGTTTGCCTTTTTTTTCTTGTCCCCTCTAGCTCCCCTGTTAGCCCTGTTAGCTTCCCTGTTAGCCCAGTTTAGCTTCCTTGTTAGTCCTGTTTAGCTCCCTTGTTAGCCTGTTACTCCCCTGTTTAGCCCAGTTTAGCTTCCCTGTTTAGCTTGTTAGTCTCCCCGGTTAGCTCCCCTGTTTGCTTCCCGTTTTGCCCTGTTTGACCCCCCTGTAGCTAGCCATGCCCTGGCGGCTAACCCAGTCCCTCAGCAGAGCCCCTGTCTGCTAGTCTTGCCCCGGCTGCTAGCACAGCCTCTATGTTTATGCAGCCCTTGCTGCTGGCATGGGCCCTGTAGCTAGCCATGCCCTGGCAGCTAACCCAGTTTCCCTCTGCATGGCCCCGGTCTGCTAGCTTGGCCCCGGCTGTTAGCACAGCCTCTATGTTAATGCAGCCTTGCAGCTGGCATAGGCCCTGTAGCTAGCCAGGCCCAAGCAGCTAACCCGGTCCCTCTGCATGGCCTCCACTTTTTTGTGTAGTTTCTCCCACTGCTAGGACTGCCCTTCAGCTAGCAAGGTCAGTATTCCCACAGCTAGGACTGTCCTTCCAGCTAGCTTGTTCTCTCATGCTGGTCCAGCCCTGTCTGCCAGCCTAGCTCCGGCAGCTAGCGCAGCCTCTATGTGGATGTAGCAGTACAGCTAGCATAGGCCCTGTAGCTATCAGTGCCTTGGCAGCTACCCTTTCCCTCTGCTAGCCTAGCTCGGCAGCTAGCGCAGCCTCTATGTTGATGTAGCAGTACAGCTAGCATAGGCCCTGTAGCTATCAGTGCCCTGGCAGCTACCCTTTCCCTCTGCTAGCCTGGCTCCGGCAGCTTGCGCAGCCTCTATGTTGATGTAGCAGTACAGCTAGCATAGGCCCTGTAGCTATCAGTGCCCTGGCAGCAACCTTCCCTCTGCTAGCCCTTTCCCGGTGCTACCATGGTTACCCCTTTGCTACCCTGCTTGCCCCTCAGTTCCTCTAGACCAGTTGCTCTAGACCAGTTCTCTAGACCCAGTTCCTCTAGACCAGTTCCTCTAGACCAGTTCTCTAGACCAGTTCTCTAAACCAGTTCTCTAAACCAGTTCTCTAGACCAGTTCTCTAGCCCAGTTCTCTAGACCAGTTCTCTAGACCAGTTCTCTAGACCAGTTCCTCTAGACTAGTTCTCTAGACCCAGTTCCTCTAGACCAGTTCCTCTAGACCAGTTCCCCCAGTTACCCCTCGGCGACCCTGTTTCTTTTGCTAGCCCCACTCTTGTGGTGGCTTCCCCTGCTGGCTTGGCCAGTACCTCTTGTTTTGCCCCCTGCCACTCTGTCTGTACTTGTTTTGGGTCGCCGGGTGGCTCCCGTTGAGGGGGGGGTACTGTGAGGTTTTGCCCGCTGCTCACCACCTTTTCTCTGTTTCTTTAAAGCCTACTGTTAGAAATTCCCTTCTCACTCACTCTCTCTAGCCCCCACCCTCTCGTTCTTTACTCTCGTTTACTCTCAGTGGCCACACCTGGACTATTATCAATTACCTCTTGCACCTGTGGTGGCAGGCTAATTAGTTCCCCTGTGGGCTTTAAATACCAGGGCTCTTCCCCTCGTTTCGGCGTGGGGTCGTGTTGTATTCATGCTGAGTCATATTCTCTAACATCTAGACTCTTTCGGGAGATCCTCTGGTCTACCAATGCTGTAAGATGGATCTCTCCAGCCTTGAGATGTTTGCTCCAGCCTTCGTCTGCTGTCGCCGTTGCCTGGAGGGAGACATTGTACTGCGCTCTCTAATTCTCTACGGGAGGTATTCCAGTGTTCCACTCCAGACCAGCGCGCCAGATGCGCTCAAGCCTTCGCCACCTGCCGCCGTTTGCCTGGAGGGAGACACTGTACTGCGCTCTCTAATCCTCTACGGGAGGTATTCCAGTGTTCCACTTCAGACCTTCGAGCTTGGCACGCTCCTCCGTACCAGCGCTCAGACGCGCATCTTCCAGACCTTCGAGCTTGGCACGCTCCTCCGTACCAGCGCACTGACGCGCATCTTCCAGACCTTCGAGCTTGGCACGCTCCTCCGTACCAGCGCACAGACGCGCATCTTCCAGACCTTCGAGCTTGGCACGCTCCTCCGTACCAGCGCACTGACGCGCATCTTCCAGACCTTCGAGCTTGGCACGCTCCTCCGTACCAGCGCACAGACGCGCATCTTCCAGACCTTCGAGCTTGGCACGCTCTCCAGACCTCAGCGCGCCGACGCGCATCTTCCAGACCTTCGTGCTTGGCACACTCCTCCTCGCAGACGCACCCCGAGGCGTCTCTCGGTTCCGACGCGCACACCAAGGTGTGGCGCGCACTCTGTTCCTCGGCTCCGACAGCGGCTACCCGGTGGACGACATCCTCGCCACCGCCACTGTTCCGACGCGCACACCAAGGTGTGGCGCGCACTCTGTTCCTCGGCTCCGACAGCGGCTACCCGGTGGACGACATCCTCGCCACCGCCACTGTTCCGACGCGCACACCAAGGTGTGGCGCGCACTCTGTTCCTCGGCTCCGACAGCGGCTACCCGGTGGACGACATCCTCGCCACCGCCACTGTTCCGACGCGCACACCAAGGTGTGGCGCGCACTCTGTTCCTCGGCTCCGACAGCGGCTACCCGGTGGACGACATCCTCGCCACCGCCGTTGTTCCAGCACTCTGTTCCTCGGCTCCGACAGCGGCTACCCGGTGGACGACGCCCTCGCCACCGCCGCTGTTCCAGCGCTCTGTTCCTCGGCTCGGACAGCCAGCCACCCGGAGGCGATGCCCTCGCCCCGTTGCTGTCCCTGTACCATTACGCATACGCCTGGGTGAGTTTTGATTGTGATGTCACTCACCCAGCGTAGTGCCCTTGCCCCCGTTCCCGCTGCTGTCCCTGTACCTTTACGCATACGCCTGGGTGAGTTTTGATTGTGATGTCACTCACTCAGCGTAATGCTTTTTGCCCCCGTTCCCGCTGCTGTCCCTGTACCTTTACGCATACGCCTGGGTGAGTTTTGATTGTGATGTCACTCACTCAGCGTAATGCTTTTTGCCCCCGTTCCCGCTGCTGTCCCTGTACCTTTACGCATACGCCTGGGTGAGTTTTGATTGTGATGTCACTCACTCAGCGTAATGCCCCTTGCCCTCGTCCCGCTGCTGTTCCCCAGCGTATTGCCTCCTTTAGTTCTCACTTAGTTATTAGTTTGGACATTTCATCTCCCACTCTGTTTTGTTCTCTCGTGGATATTATTTTGGACATTTCATCTCCCACTGTGTGTTTGTTCACACGAAGATAGTATTTACTTTGTTACTTTGTTTTTGGACTGTTCTGCATCTGCTCTGTTTGTTCCCTTTGAATATTAACCCTCTCCTCTGTTCTGCAGAGCGGCCCAGATGTTTTCCCACCAGTCCCCAGTTCCTCCCTGTCCCCAGCCCGCCTCCGCGGTTCTCTGTCCCCAGTTCCTCCCTGTTCCCCAGCCCGCCTCCGCGGGCCTCAGTCCCTAGTCCTCTATCCCTAGTTCTCCTAGTCCCTAGTCCTCTATCCCTAGTTCTCCTTGTCCCTTGTTTACCTAGTCTCTAGTTCCTCTGTCCCAAGGCGTTCCCTTAACCTTCCCTTAGGCGTTCCCTTACCTTCCCATAGTGTTCCCTTTTCCTGCCCGCCTCTTAAAGGCACCTTTCCTTCCCCTCATATTATATTCCTGTATTTGTGATTCTCCCTTAAAGGGACAGTGCCCTTTTCCCTGTTTTTCCCTGTTGTTCAATAAATATCTGTTTCTTGGCAAACCATCATACCTGTCTTGTGTTGTGCGATTGGGGTTGGTTACAAACCATAACACCTCCGACACATGTGTACCCAGCCCACCACTTTTTTTCACCTGGCAGCGTGGACTCTCGGAGAGTGTAACGTGTGGAAGGTCACACTACCTCCCTCCAGATCCTTCCCTCGCTGTGCAGGCGCCTCGACCGAACTGTAGGAGTCGCTGTTTACAACGACCCGGATCCACCCACCGGCTTCCCTCCCGCTGACTCTGCCAATTGAGCCAGTATGACGGCCGGCCAAGCCGGAGGCAAAGCTGACAGCCGGATTCGATACCAGTGTCTCTCGCGTTGGTGACGAGCACTTAGTCCGCTGCGCCACCCAGCCGCTATGTTATGTTTTCTTAAGTTCTAGTTTGCGATTTGAATGCCTGCTTCATATTTTGGTCCCTTAACTGGAGTTTATTCCGAGCAGCTCTATAGCGCTCAAAGACACTGTTGTGTAAGCTTGATTTTTTTTTATTTGAAATCTTTATTTCGAACATGCAATGAATACAAACAAACGATAACAAAAGCAAAACACAACTCAATCTACATGTTCGAAAAGGAGTAGGAAGAAGTATACACTTATTTAATCCTACCCCTTTTCCACTACTCAAATGAGTGTACTATTTTAAAACCTAAAAAAGAAAAAAAAGAAATATATATATATGCAAAACAAAAAAACAAAAACTATATATGTAAAACATGAAAGAAATCAAATAAAATTTAAACACCCGTGAATATCAAGTCCCTTCCTCATCCCTGTACCTTGTGATCATCATTTCCTTATACATCAGTTTGAATTGTCTCATGTTTGGACATTGCTTTAGCACCACATTTAGACTGTTCCTTCTAAGCTTCATTAAGCATGACTGTTTTCTCTGCCCGACACACATCTCCTGGCCACAAAGGGATCAAAGCCGGGTTTGTTTACCCCGGTCTAGAGTGACAGAAGGACAGGCATATTTGCCGGTGCCGTGTTCTGTATATCATGAATGAGTTGATGCGTAACCCCAATATGAAAATTAACTATAGTAAAAAACCTATAGTATTCCTTTGTTGTTGTTGTTTTTGTACACACTATAGAGATCTGTAGTATTCCGATGTTTTTTTCCCTACACACTATAGTTTTACCACAGAATACTGCAGTGATATAATATTCCTATGGTTTTTTCATACACACAATGAGATTTACCACAGAATACTGCAGTGATGTAATATTCCTATGGTTTTTTCGTACACACTATGAAATTTACCACCTAGCGTTTGGCATCGACCTGAATAGTTCCTCTCTCATATTACACCTCTTAGTTTACTAATTCATTAGCTTGCTCGTTTGTTAACTTTTACTTTTACGAATTCATTAAAAACAGCATTTGCATTTTGGAGCAGGAACAGGAAGAGGGAACAGGAGAGCCCAAACGCACTACGTTGCTCTAAATGGAAACAGGAACACACTGTGCTTCTTGTCTTGCACCGTTTTGAACAAAGGCCAGAATTCAGATTTGTATATTTTATTTTTGGGTTTTAAATGTTACACACAGTACAAAAATGTACCCAACAATTTAGAACTGAATAGTTTGATCACTATCCCCCTGGATATCAACAGAATCATTCAATTGAATCTGCTTCCTCTGAAATATTGCACAATACACACTGGTTACTCGGATTGGCCCATCAGTCACATCTAACTGCTCTGATTGGCCCGTTAGTCTATCCCAAAGGTTCTCACAGGCACCATTTGAGGTCATACAATTTATGACTGAATTAAAACATCATTGTACTGTATCTTTAATCACTTAAGCATTGGGCAGAAATGGGGCTATTTTTTGTTTTTATTTTTATTTTTGCTATTGCTTATAGCACATGCATGGGTCTGGTCTCTTTTGAAAGATAACATTCTGAAGTTTCTTCCACGATAAAGAAACATTTCTTTGAGTACTAATGAAATAGAGTAACAGAGTAACAGAGGTTTGAACACACTGAAGTAAGCGTTTTGTGTACTCTCATTTCTGATTACTGGTTGCCAGATGCCTGTTTTTAAGTTCCAGCTGAGAGGTAGGAGCTGGAAAACATAACGGTTCCATAGCCTGAAGTCTTATGTAGTACAGGTCCAAAGTTTATAAAAATCCCACAGAAAATGTATGTTTTACAAACAAAATTCTGCATGATTATCCAAAATGGCCGTCCGCTCCCATTCATTCAGAGGCTCTCGTCATAACAATGGACTTCTTCGTCTTCTTGTGTCACCTTCCCCCACTCCCAGTGCTCGTCTGGGATGGCTTTCGGAGCAGACTCTCCTTAGCTACAAAGGTGGTCAATGATGTTTTGTCTTGTAACTCGAGAATGGAACCACGCAATAGGTTGAGTGGGGTGACGATCGAAAGGCAGCAAATTCAACTTTCCAACAATGTATTGGTTGATCGGCGAAAGCGCAGCCCAGAGCCGACAGACGAGGGCAAGTGCCGCGACGTGAGCGTGAGTGCGTGACGGCCTGCCGTTGTGCCGTCCGATGCTTAAGAGGTTAAGAAGTTTCTTATAATAATAATAATAATAATGCAGGACCTGTCGCAGAGGTCTTTAATTGGCATGCAACGACACTCAATGTTTTAGCGGCACACAGCGGTTAGTTAGCACACACACACCGGAACACACGCATGCATTGTCTTTTAGGATCGCCGATGCGATACTCCTCTGCGCTTAACCCATCCCGTCGTCCTTCCCCCCAAGGGCAGCCGGGAGCAGACGAGGGCTGTGGCGTGAGCCACGCCCGGGGACCATCTAGCCCGTCTTCGTCGATCTGTTCTGCGATCTGTTGTTGTGCATGTTTTTCCATTGGGTTTCTCTTATCGGGGGGGGGGGGGGGGGGGGGGGGACCCTTGCGAGCACGGGGAGAACATGCAAACTCCACACAGAAAGGCCTGGAAGATCACCCACCTGGGTACCTGGCATCGCGAAACCTGGTCCCCAAGCGGGAATCGAACCCTGGACCTTCTTGCTGTGAGGCGACAGTGTTAACCACTACGCCACCGTGCAGCATAATCACGCATTCATTTATTTTTATTTTGAGGTGCCCATAGCTTGGCTGGCACTTCTGGCATTTACCTACCATGCCAGGTTGCCAGTCCGTCACTGGTCCGGTCAGAAAAATGCTCTGGCTTGTTTGTGTTTATCAACATCTGTTTCATAACCACCATGCCTTACGTAACCCGGGCGAGCCCGTCTCTCTCTCTCTCTCTCTCTCTCTCTCTCTCTCTCTCCCTCTCCCTCTCCCTCTCCCTCTCCCTCTCCCTCTCCCTCTCCCTCTCCCTCTCCCTCTCTCTCTCTCTACGCATCCAGTCGGTGGCACCAATGAGAAAGTAAGTGGTTACACTTGCTAGCTAAATGCTAGCAGGTCTATAAACTGGTAACCTAACACTAATAACTTCTACTCATGGGTGCAGTATATCCTCCCTATACATTGCTGTTTGTTATTATTCTAAGTATTCATTAATCCCTCTGGTATTTTGTGTTCTGTTCAAGCTGATCCTGCAAACATTTAGCTAGATGAAAAAAAACTGTTGAGAGGCAGCTAACGGTAGCCAATATAGCCAGTTAGCCTTGCAATAGCTCTGTGCCCTGGCCACAGTGAGCTCTGAAGATCCGAGAAACAAAGCTCATCAGCCTTTGATGAAGGAAACATCCCCCTGCTTCTTTGACACTATGATATGCCATGTTCCACATAATCTCTAGACCATGTGACGCCAACACTAATATATATATATAACTAAAATAATTAAAGGGAAAACTGGTGATTGCTTGTCCATTTGAATCAGAACAGCTTGGTTTTGATATTTTTATTTCTTTATTTTTAGTTTCAACAGATCCAAAATACAAAACATTCAAATGAAATCTCTCTCTCTCTCTCTCTCTCTCTCTCTCTCTCTCTCTCTCTCTCTCTCTCTCTCTCTCTCTCTCTCTCTCTCTCTCTCTCCCTCTCTCCCCGATGATCCATAGTGGTTACGAGTTTGATTACGACTACTACAGAGATGACTTCTACAGCCGGTAAGTATCATTGTGTGTTATGGAATATTGTGACGCGGCACAGTCTAGGCCGTCTTGTTAAGGAGCTCACGATTCCTCAGAAAAACACAAAATGTTGCGCAATTCAGAAATAGGTCGAAATGGAGATATTGGCAATTTTGAGTGCTTTGAAATGTTCTCTATATGTCTCCTTATTTGCAAAACGTAATACGACTTGTAAATAAGTTAATTATTGTTAGATTGTCTGAGTATTATTTCCCTTGCTCAACAAGACCTTAATGTCTGTGCCTGGTCATTTCCATGCATAAATAAAACATCTAGATCAGGGGTGCCTAACCTTTTTTGAACCAAGATCTACTTTTTAATTTACCACCTAGCCGAGAGCTACCAGCCAAAATTGTATATTGTAAGCAGTCATTTGAGGCTTTATAAAAGCAGCATAATGAACACAAATCTGTCAGTGCCGAGTCCGACCTCATCTTAAATAACAAACAGCATTGCTTGTTGTGGTTAACAAGGAGAGGCAGAGTTGATTTTGCAAAAAAAAAAAAAAAAAAAATTATAATCAAATTTTATTAATCGAGATCTACTTGAAATCAGCCCGCGATCTACCTGTCGATCGCGATCGACTGGTTGGGCCCCACTGATCTAGATGGAGAGATGACAATCTCAAGAAATCAATCAAAGCACATTTTCCAAAGATTATTTAATTATAAAATGATTCAACTCAATTATTTGTCATTCCAATCATCCCATGTCAGATATTACTTAATCTCAGAAACCCTACACATATACAGTATATGGAATATGGTATATGGAATATAAATGAGAACTAAAACAAAACGTGAATTTCCAAGACCAGATGTCGCCTTCAAATCAATAAACAAGTGTATTTTCTGTGAGCCGCCACTAGGGGCAGCACGGCTAACCGTGAGTGAGTTAATTACTGAGTTATTGAATGAGTTAATGACTAGGTCATGCTCAGGGGAGGAAACTAACTTTTTGGCTTACCAGCCAACTGGCGAGTATCTGATTTTTTTTACCAGCCAAACAGATTTTTTACCAGACAAAAAAAATCGCTAATTGTGATAATTACTTCTTTGTATGTCTTCGTCTAAATAGATTTTCAATCATAGTAAAATAATCACACCGTGTCTCTACTCTTTAAAATATGTATTAGCATAAAACATTAATCTCTACTCTTCACAATATTAGCATAAAACATATTAACATGAAAGAGGTATCTATTCTGGACTGGGTTGGGCTGAACTGGGCAGTGAAAGATGCTGGGTTGGACTGGGTTGGGCAGTGAAAGAAAAAAACCGAAGTATGTTGTGAAGTGTATAGATAGATGTGAAATATATAGATGTAGCAGTAGTCTATCTGTATGTCATATGTTATGATGAATTGAAAATGCCGTACTGTATTGTACCCATTCTGCAATCTGTTAATAAAGTTTTCAATCAATCAAGTTAACTTTGAACCTCGGTTGTCAAGCCTCGTCAATGTTGTGTATGCATCTGGGTAGGCACACTGTGCCTTTAAGACAGCACGGTGGTCTTACGACAGTACCGTCAAGTGTTGTGATAACGTCAGTTGGGTTGGTGTGCTGTTGTACACAGTGCACTGGTTGAGGTTAGCTAGCCCCTTTCGTGACTGCGATGTGCAAGCCAGGGGCTTTTGAGCATGAAATAAAATGTCTAACCTTACGTCGTAGTCCGGTGCTTTTTTGGAAACATTATAGTCATAACAGATACACCTAGCTGGCTGCTTTGAGCACACGGGGCTAACGTTAGCTAGCAAGCAGCTATCGCTAAAACTAGAAGCTAACCACTGTATACATTTCCAGTAGACTAACATTACACCTCTGTGATTTAAATGTGTCCTTAGTAACTTATACTCGAGGGTTGTACTAGGGTTGGATGCAGTTCCCCGTTGGTCAGTCTGTCTGTTTTCCATCTTCTGCTGTGTTTAACGTTATCCGTTTGAGAGTGCTCCTGATGGCTAGCCTAGTAACGCAGGACTTTTATCATTATATGTCCGCGGGTTGGCCAGTACTGCGCTAACTTTTATTAAACATTATATGTCCGCGGGTGGTCTTGTGCAGTGCTCTCGTGGCACTGTCAACTAAAGCGAGCACTCAGAAGACGCGCACCGTTTGCCAGTGCAGTGATTGCAGAATGTTTTTTTTTTTTGTATACTCGCCAGACTGGCGAGTGGTCTTCATGAATCACTCGCCAAACGTAAAAAATACTCGCATTTGGCGAGTAAAGTGGCCTAATTTCCTCCCCTGGTCACACTGCTTCACATTTAATACACATTAACCAAAGAGGACTCTAGAAGGGGTGGAGTGTGATGCTCTTAAGATTGTTTTGCACCCTGATGAAGACCTGGGCCCCGTTCCCCGTACCTGGCTAACTGAGTTAGCCGGATAATTTCCAGCATAGCCTGACTTAAGCCGGACCTTTCTGTTCCCCGACGCTCGATTGTCTAAATCACCATGACAACAGATCAAAAAGTTTGAGCCTGGTCGAGAGCAGGGTTAAATTCAGTTAGCTGGATGAACCATGGCCACGCCCCCGCAAAGAAATGCCAGCTCGCTTCCTGAAATGATTCTCACAGTCTAGATCTGCATTATACCATTCTGAATTATGTTTCTGTGCTTCGTTTTCCTAGAGGGGGCTTTTGAAATGTATAATAATAGAACTAAATGCTGATAATAAATCATATTCAGCCTATAGATTTACTTTGTCCTAAATAAAATAATGCACGTCATATACGGCGCTCGGAGTGCGATACACGCTGCATGTGGTTATTTTAATAACGGCGCATTGCAAATGTGAATCCCGCGGGGATATTTTTAATGAATGAAACCTATCGGCCGTTTGGCTCTGATTAGTTTCATATATTCTCCGCTGTAGATTTGCTTAACGGAGCGCCCGGATTGTGTTTCATTCAAGCATAAAATTGAAGTGTCTATGCGTGGATTGTGGTTTTTGTGGATTATGAATTACGAGGACTCTGAGGATTGTTGAATTGTATCATCACTCACACGTTATTGTGATATTGTAACTGGGATTAAAATGTCTGATGAGATGCGCTGTTTGACGGATTTGAGAAATTGAATGAGCCGTTGACGTCACATTAATGCATTTGAGAATAAAGAGATAAAACTTCATTCAAAAGAAAAATATTCGAAACACGGGTCTCTTGTCCATTGATGGATACACAATGGATATATCCCGTCTGGCACAGTGGTGCAACGGCCAGTGTTCGCTCCTGGCAAGCGGGCGACCCGAGTTCGAGACCCCGCGTTTCCAATATAAATTTTTTGGAATATAATATTAATGATTATACGCAAAAGTAGCCTAGTTTTAAGTTAAAATATTATAAATCTACATGCATTGAGGATGTCATTCTTTATATAGCTCTCAACGTGCACCAAATTGAATTATTCCTACATTGCAAAAAGAAGAAAAAGACTAGAAGAAGTGGGATTCGAACGCGGGTCGTCTGCGTGAAAGTCAAAACGACCAACCGTCACACCACAGTGAAGATAAGTAAAACATCCACCATACATCAATCAATGGGTAAGAGAGCCGTATCCTTATTCTGAAACAGTTGAACTAATTATTTTCTCTAGCAAGATCTCATTTGATTATCCATTCCATAAACCTACTGCCAGCAGGCAAGTTTAAAGAAATATAATCTGATTGATTGGGGTAATGAGGGACTTAAAATTAGCCTATAGATTATGCATTTAACTTGTCGGCGAGGCTATTGAGCCGTACTGCAATCTGTTAATAAAGTTTTAAATCAATTAATCAATCAATGCCGTTAGAAAATCAGGATTTCTGCTATCGATACTTGCTGGCTTTTCAGCTGAGGCGGGCGCGCGCAATTATCCTGGGTCTCAAGTCTGGTTCGAGTTAACGAGACTGAATCCACCTTCGAGGAACAGGAAAATCCCGGCTTCAAACATCGGGTTAATTGAATCTGGATAATGGGACTCTTGATCGACTTAGTTGAACCAGGTACGGGGAATAGGGCCCTGGAAGGTTTCCTATTGTTGTACACAACAAGACAACAACACGTCAAAATAAAGGCTTTTTATGTTGTTGTCTTTTTGTTCCTGTTGAACAAAACAGTGCTTGACGTTTGTTTCCTCTTTCATGTGATGACCTTCAAGAGCACCTGTGTTTTCAGGGCTCTACAGTGCGACCATATTGCTTGCATATGCCCCTAAAAATATGTGTGTGCGAACCTCAAAAATGTATTACGTGCACGGTGTGCGACTGCAGATTACAGCCTTCAGTCGTACTTTTTATTTCTCTGCTGAGAATCGTTAAAAAACTACAAGTCCCACATTGCACTCAAGCCAACGGTCCAATCACAGTAGAGTGAAGTGACTGGTTTCATGGGAAATAAAGCAAATGACCAATCGGAAGCTCTCATTTTGCTTGTTTACTTCCTGAAACTCCGCCATTGTGATCAGGGCTCTCGTTTTCCGAGACACTAACTTATTATAGTATCTCTCTTACCAATAGCAACACCTAGATTTATCGATAGCAATAGTAATATAACGTTATTGCAACAAAACGAATGCCTTGCTTTGTTAATCATAACGTTGATGCAGTAGCGTATGTCGGTGTGTTGGCTGTAACGGACATGACAATAACATAACGTGTACACATTAAAATTGCGATAATCTATTCTAACATTTTCAAATCGATGCAGTTGAATTTCCCCCTTAGGATCGCTGCATTGTTACACCCCTACACCAAAGTCACTGGCCCACTGTGTATCTGTGTGTATAATAACTTGGCTAGCGTTATCAACAGCAGAGATGGGCAATAGGGTCCAGCTGCAGCGCCAGACGGCCGGAGTGCAAGCGGTGTGATGTAATTGGCAGACTCGACTGTCAATCAATGGTCTACCTGACACGCAAACTCATAAACAATGTTTCTGTACTGGAGGTGTACAGTATTTCAATAGGCAACCCTGAAAGGATTATTTTTCCAAAAGAGAAACACAGCCAAAACATAGGCATTGTATGCATAAAAGGGGATCATCCCTATGTTCCCCGGGTCCTATGTTCCCCGCTTTGATTGATTAATAGATTGAACATTTTATAAATTTTTATTATTTTATTAATTATTAATGTCCGCCTTGTTTCGAACGGTTAAGCTTGGGCCCTCGTTCAAACTGGTTAAGGTTAGAGTTTGGAATCAGGGCTGGTGGTCTAAAATTTTCAATCTATCAATCAATCAAAGCGGGGAACATAGAACCCGGGGAACATAGGACCCGGGGAACATAGACATGCTCCCCATAAAAGGGGCAAAAGCTAAAGTTAAGTGACTGAACCTTTTGTAGCAGTAGTTTGATTTGATAGTTTATTTGATAGGGACAGCACATGTACATCAAGTACAAAATACAAAATGTAAACATGCAGGGTTGTAGCAAGAGCTAATTTACACACATGCACGCACAGTACAAATATAAATTTATTTTTGAAAAAAAAAATTAACTGTTACTTGAAATATTTTCACTGTGCTCCTAAATATTTTTGGGTGCTCCTAAATTTCTTTGTGTGCTCCTTAATTTTTTCATTTAGGAGCACATGTGCTCCTTGGGAAAAAGGTTAGCGTAGAGCCCTGGTTTTTCCTAGAGTATTATATGATAAAGACCAGTCCTCAAGCAGACCACCACTTCCTTTCAAAGTTGGGATAGGAGGGGGGGGGATCAAGAATATAAAAGCTTAAACATAAAAGGTTGTTTTCCAATTGCTTTTGTAACTTTATGAATAAAGAGGAAAAGCTGAGCAGAGTGACTCAGTTGAAGATTTGAAGTTTTGAATTTAAACAAACTGTTGTAGGTAATGGGGATTGGTGAAGTGGACACATTTACAAATGTGTTGCAACCAATGAATGTGTCTTATACTGGGAGGCCATCATACATTGTACAAGGATGAGTAAGAAAAGGTGATCCGAGGACAAATATGCATAGGCTATTGTACACTGCATTAACACTTTGAGTGCCAACGACGCTATATGTTATATTATGTTATATTACAATACTTCCTGCTTCAGCAACGCAAGCTGCTTTCACTGTCGCTCCGCTCCGCTGCTTTTGCCTATCGCTATTATAATGATTTATTACAGCCCTTTCAACTTTAATTACTCTGTATGTTAACTCCCAGTTCCTATGGTACTTCTCCAGAACTGTGAATCTTCTTATCTATTCAGATTTTTTACCACAGTCGAAAGAACGAGTAGCAAGATTCTCCGTGGGAGGAATAGCGAGCCGTCTTATCAGCTACACACAAAGGACTATGTCGGAAGGCAAGGATATTTATGAAAGACGAGGAAGGCTTTCCTTGTTATTTTGAGTTTTAACGAGACGGAAGACGACAGTGGTTTTGGTCGTGTGAGTAATAGCACAGCTCCAGGGCAACGGAACTGCCCCGTGTAGGGGAGAGCGACGGAAGCTGCCCTGTTTAGGAGAGAGCGACAGACAGCTCTCCTGTATGATATTTCATAAAGACCCCGGTTGTGAAGTGAGTGACCCACCATCACCACCACCACCATCACCACCACCACCACCACCATCATCACCACCATCATCATCACCACCACCACCACCACTAAGTACCTAGCTTAGCTTCAGCTTAGCCTAACCTGAAAAGACA
This sequence comes from Notolepis coatsorum, assembly GCF_963971535.1. Classification (NCBI taxonomy): domain Eukaryota; kingdom Metazoa; phylum Chordata; class Actinopteri; order Aulopiformes; family Paralepididae; genus Notolepis; species Notolepis coatsorum. Next base: position 51,359,040 of record NC_140176.1, on the reverse strand, counting down.
GGAAATAAGGGAAGATGCCGGGACTCGGCTCTCCCACAGAATGTACTAATTGCTTGGAGATGAGTAAGAGGATTGTAGAGCTGGAGGCTCGGGTTTCTACCCTGTACCAAATACAGCAGGATGAGCAACTCATTGACTCTATTTATGAAGCTACTACAAATATAGCCAACAATACCATGATTGAGAACTGGCCTATGCTAGTAGCTACAGAACAGCACCACCCAAAAGACGGTCCTTGGCACAACCAAGGAGCTAGACCAAAGCAGTGGATCACCGTCAAGGATAAAAGGAGAAATAAACTATCCAGGACCTCACCCCCGGTACCGCCAGGAAATAGTTTCAACCTACTCTCGGAAACACGCATATCAACACCCAAAGCAAAGAGACATAGAAGCGTGGCTAACAACGCTAACGAAGCAAACAGCGAGCGTAACGCAGCTCACGCTAACGACGCTAATAGCAAGAATACCGGAGCTCACGCTAACACTAGCGAAGCAAACAGCTGGCATGCCGGAGCTCACGCTAATGCTAGCGAAGCACACGCTAACGACGAGACGACGAGGAAAACGGAGCCACTAGCGACACGGCTAGCAAACACGACCCAGACCGAGCAAACGGCTAACAGTGAAGAGACTATCATGCGCCGAGGAGAACGTCGCGGTAGCCAACGCCGAAGGTACGGGACCAGCGTTAACATGCCGGCTATTGAGAAGGCTAACGAGGCTTCACCAAGGCCACAGGACTGTGGAAAGAACCGGCAGACTAGGCCTAGCCCAAAAACAAACGGCCCCAAAACTGTTGGAAAAAAAAATGCTAACCTCACACAGAAAATAGACTGCATACTGATTGGAGATTCCACAACAAGGTATGTGGAGATGGCAAACACAGAAAATATCTGTCTAGACAATACATCTGTGAAAGAGCTGGTCGAAAAACTTCCAACACTAATGAGACCGGGAATAACAAAAATTGTCATTCACTCTGGATCGTTTGACACAAACACTGATGTGTCCATCAGTGGACCAATTGCATGCTTTCGCAGAGGACAGGAAGCATTCAGTCGACTCCTAAATTTTAATTCATGGTTAGGGGCTGCATGTCTTTTACACGGCCTGAAATTCATTGACAAATTCAATGTTTTCTGGAATAACCCAGAACGTTTTCAAAGAAATGGCTTCTTCCCAAATCGCTTAGGTTCAAAGCTCCTATCAGCAAACATGCCTTGATGGCCTCCAAGAATATTAAGCTCATACCAGCACGAGAGATAGTCATGAAGGACACAATCTCACCACGAAGTGCAGCAGCACAAGGCGTCCCCCCCCCCCCCCCCCCATATCACACAATGCCATCTCGTCTGATCAAATGTCCCCGAAAGCACAGTGCAGTCAGTACGGTGCAGTATAGCACAATTTCCATGCCATCTCTCAAAACATACAAGTAATCATAACCAGCCAATGGCATGGTGAAAAATATACGCCATCAATGCGTTTACCTGCTATTAACCTCAGGGCCATCACGGTCAAGCCAAAGCACACCTCCTCTAAAGAAGTCCAACAAATAAAATTAGCTTTCCTAAATGTCAGATCACTGAATAATAAAACATTCTTAGTAAATGATCTGATTAAAGAAAATAACTTAGATTGCATCTGCCTAGTAGAGACATGGCTAAATAATGACACAGCTACATCAATAATGATAGAAGCTTGTCCACCAGACTATAACTTTTTTCAAATACCCAGAAAAAATAAAAGGGGCGGAGGAGTTGCAGCAATCTTCTCCTCAAAACTCTTGTTTAGAATCACAGAACTAGGCGAGTTCATGTCAATGGAATATCTTGCCATTGAACTAAAAACAGAATCAACTATTATTGTCACAATATAGCCCACATATCCGAGGACTTGACATGGACCACACACATTGACAGTGTTGTGAAGAAGGCACGACAACGCCTCTACTTCCTCAGGCGCCTAAGGAAGTTCCAAGTCAGTCAGAAGATCCTTAGGAACTTCTACTCATGTACAATAGAGAGCATCCTGACCGGCAACATCACCTCCTGGTTTGGGAATAGCACTGCACAAGACCGTAGCAGACTACAAAGAGTGACAAGTTCAGCCGAACGCACAATTGGAGGGGGGCTTCCCACCCTCCAGAACATTTACAACAAGCGGTGCAAGGGGAAGGCTAAGAGAATTATTAAGGACTCGAGCCACCCGAACAACTGCCTCTTTGAACTGCTGCGGTCAGGCAAGCGATACCGGAGTCTTAAGGCGAGCACAGAAAGACTCAGAAGAAGCTTCTATCCCCAGGCCATCAGGCTGCTAAACGAACAATAAACACTATGCAACAACCATCAAATGCACACAGCACACACACCCACACGCACACACTCACTCAAACAAACAACACACTGCAGCACCCACTCTCCACACTTTAGATCACACAAACACACTTTACACTTTATATTTATTGATAAAGGATTTGCACTACAACTCGTACACCTACTGTGAATTGTACCTAAATTGCACCTCGTCCCATTTCTGCCTTGCACTATATAGTATTGTATATTAGTACACTGCACAGTATTGTATATTGTATGGTAACTACGTCTATTCTGCATCGAACATTGTACATATGTCTAAACTGAACACTGTGACCTCATTTTTTTACTTCTAATTTTACTATGTTATTTTATTTCATACTTATCTTGTCTTGCACAGTCTCTGGAGCGTAACAGTAAGAAGCATTTTGTATAAAAGTATTCTGTACTTCTGTATGACAAATATTAAAGAAACTTGAAACTTGAAACTTGAATATACCACCCGCCTAGACACTCACCAATATTTATACAGAAGCTCTCTGAACTGATCTCACTATGTGTTACCGGATATGATAAGGTGATCCTAAATGGAGACTTGAACATCCATTTTAATAAGAAAACAGACTCCAAAACTATAGAACTAAAAAATCTACTGGATAGCTTTGACCTAATACAGCATATAACAAATGCAACTCACCGGCTTGGGAATACACTAGACTTAGTTATAACAACAACTGGGCTAAGCATAACAAATATCTCAATAACTGAATTACCTCTCTCCGACCATCACTGTATATTTTTTGATACTCAAATAACCCTTACTAAAACAAAAAAAGAAATCATAGTTAAAAAGAGGCTCCTAAACGACAAAGCTGAATCAAAGTTCATTGATCTTATCAGACTACATGAACCACACAATCATGACAGCTCTCTAAATGAAATGGTAGAAAATCTCAATGATGCAATGTCATCTATATTAAATTCTGTCGCCCCATTAAAAACGAAAAAGAAGAGAACTAGAGCCTCGCCCTGGTTAAACTATAATACGTTCAACGAAGAAAAAAGGAAATGTCGTGCAGCGGAGCGAAAATGGAGAAAAACAAAAACCACCATATGCTGTGATATATACAAAGATGCTTTAACTGCTTATAATAAAACCATCCGCTTAGCAAGGAAAGATTACTTCTCTAAAATCATTACAGAAAATGCTGGAAACTCCAGAATCCTCTTTTCCACTATTAATGTACTACTCAACACTGCCCCTACACCTCCTCAGTCATCAACGGTTAAGTGTGAAGAACTTGCACTATTCTTTACCAACAAAATAACCTTGATCAGGGCCAGCATTACTCATGATGGAAATAAAGCTGATTGCGGCAAACCGTGCAATGTAACCATGAGAAGTTTCACATGCATCACATTAGATGTACTCTGCAAAACTGTCTCAGAATGTAACTCCTCCACCTCAGATATTGACCCTATACCTACAGCTTTCTTCAAACGGGTATTTAATAGTGTTTCAAGCCCTGTGCTAGATATCATAAACACTTCCTTTAGGACTGGTATTTTCCCGGATGCCTTTAAAACAGCAGTTGTAAAGCCATTACTAAAAAAACCTAACTTGGATAGTAATGAAATGGCAAATTATCGTCCAATATCCAACCTACCATTCATTAGTAAAGTACTTGAAGATAGTTTCAGTTCAAATAAATTCCTTTCTTGAAGAAAACAACATCTTAGAAGAATTTCAGTCAGGATTCAGAAAATATCATAGCACTGAAACTGCCCTCACCAAAATAATCAGCGACCTCAGACTAAACTCTGACGAGAATAAGATCTCCATCCTTATCCTGTTAGATCTCAGTGCAGCATTTGATACAATCGATCACGATATTCTAATCGATCGTCTTGAAAACCATGTTGGTTTCTCAGACCATGTGCTGGGCTGGTTTAAAACATACATCAGAGGGAGGAAATTCTATGTTAAACTAGGAGATCACATGTCTGATATATACGACAACAACTATGGAGTTGCACAAGGGAGTTGCTTAGGTCCTTTACTCTTCTCCCTTTACATGTTACCGCTGGGTGATATCATCAGAGAACATAATGTAGATTTCCATAGCTATGCGGATGATACACAACTGTACATATCTGCTGAACCAAATGATACAGCGATTATCTCCATTACAGACTGCTTACTGGCAATAAATAAATGGATGAGTAAGAACTTCCTGAAACTAAACGAGAACAAAACTGAAATTCTAATTATCGGCTCCAAAACTAAAAAAGAAACATTAATAAAGAACCTGGGGGGACTAACCCCTTGGATCAAATCTGAGGTCACTAGTCTTGGGGTTATCATAGATTCAGAACTGAACTTCAATTCTCATATTAGCAAAGTGACGAAAACATCGTTCTTCCATCTCAGAAATATAGCAAAAGTACGACCATTTATTAATCGGAACGATGCTGAGAAGCTAATTCATGCATTCATATCTAGCCGGTTAGACTACTGTAATGCACTTTTCACAGGTCTCCCTAAGAAAACCACAGAGAGGCTTCAGCTAATCCAAAACTCTGCAGCCCGACTGCTAACTAGAACCAAAAGGAGAGAGCACATTAGTCCAGTCTTAGCCGCTTTACACTGGCTTCCTGTAACATTTAGAATTGACTTTAAGGTCCTTCTCCTTACATACAAAGCTCTAAATGGACAGGGACCTAGCTACATCGCCAACACTCTAATAAATTACACACCAGCAAGAACACTGCGATCATCAGCTGCTGGACTACTAGAGGCTCCCAGAAGCAGTCAAAAGAGGATCATTAATGCAGCCTTTATCAACTATGCCCCAAAACTATGGAACAAACTACCCCAAAACATCAGGGAAGCCAACTCGCTAGACATCTTTAAAAGACAGCTTAAAACCTATCTCTTTGCTCAGGCATTTCACTGATAGATATCTGCTACCACCTAGTGGCAAGAGGAAACATCAGGGATATCCTGACACAACTTGTATTTATTCTTACCCTGCCTACTCTTATACACATGCCTATCAAATTCATGTGTCGGTTATTGCACTTTTTACTTCTTACTGATGACTATTTTTAAACTGAATCATTTTAAACTATTCTTATTATTTGCTAGATCCAAATGTGAAACACTGTGATTATTTGTTCATGAATTACAGGAGTATTACTGAATAGAGAGCCTATTAGGATGCTAGATCCTAATGTGAAACACTGTGATTTGCCATATCTTCGTATGCTCGCTCATGCCTGTATTTTTTTATGTCCGTTCTATTTTATAATTTTTTGACTATTTTTAAACTGAATCATTTTAAACTATTTTTACTATTGTGTTACTGAAAACTGTAAGCGGAGAGCCTATTGGGATGCTAGATCCTAATGTGAAACACTGTGATTCTACCTGTCTATCTTTTTATGCTCGCTTATGCCTGTATTTTTTACTGTTGTGAAGCACTTTGAACTGCAACCTCTGTATGAAAAGTGCTATACAAATAAAGTTATTATATTATATTATATGTTGCAATGTTAGTTCATGCCGACCGTTGAATGCCAGCAACGCTATATAGCGTTTGTTTGTCGTTTTTCTTTTATTTATCAATCTAGTCTCACGTTAGTGCAGCAACCTCTCTCTGAGCTCCATTGGGAAAATACCGCCCCCTATCGTCTCTCCCTGTGTAACTGCACCCCATTGGACTAGACTGATGGGGGGGGGGGGGGGGGGGGGGAATCCAGTTTCCTCATTTTACTTATCCGGCAAGCCATCCAAAGAGATCGAAGTGATTGCCGAGCCGGAAAACAGCGTGGAATACATATTTCCAGTACCCAGCGCTGAATCAATAAACGCGATCGATATTTGGAATGGCGATCAGGAATTGGAATAATCTTTTTGGAGAACATCTGATCTGAGGTAAGGAATCTATTTTACCAGTCTTAGGCCCTTGTTACACACACTGTTTTTGTTTTCGTTTGAATACGTTTTGAATACGTTTGCTGTCCCTATTGGATAGAAATGACGTTTTGGCAGGAAAACGCGCTGCCCTAGCGGGAACGCTGAAAAGGTGTTGTGTAATCTGCGCGGAGCCGTTGTTGCTCAACGCCCATGCGCAGTAGATACCCACATCTGCATGCTCTCACCAACGTCCGATGACAACAGAGCTATAGCTGCAGCTACCATGTGTTGTCAAGTTATTGTTATAAGGACCCCAGTCCAAGCTACAACAGTCTGCATTCCCTTAACAATTGTTTGTATTGAGCCGTATTGTATTGTACCCATTATGCAATATGTTAAATAAAGTTGACATCCATTCATTCTGCTAGCACGATTGCATGAGCAGCTGGCTAACGTGAGCTAGCGTTAGCTACAGTATCAGACCCTGTTAGCTCAAGCTCCTCTTTCAATCTTAACAAGCATTAAACAAAATGGCCCAGTCATCTATTCACTTTTGTTTAATACACTAGGCGTTGTCTCTAATGTTATCTAGCTACTGATAGCTCCCGATATCATCAGTTTGGTGCTGGCTGGTTAACGTGAGCTAACGTTAGCTGCTAGCCACAATGCTATACTGTTATACTGGCATATTCCATTCACGTTAGCATGTAGCTAACAATGTAGCTAACAACATCGCCGATCTTTTTTGAGACTAAACTATCCGCTCTTGGTGGTCACTTGTGTTGATGTTAGTTTTGTTTCATCAACAAATGAGAGGCAGAACACACAGTGAATGTATCCGTTTTGTTTATTGCACTTTTATTACACTTTGCTGAAAAATAAGTGCTGCATTGGCTAAATAGCCGGAGGCATTAAAGATGGCGGCGTGTTGACATTTCTTTGCAGGAAGTGTATTGGCACGTTCAAGTTCTGATTGGTTGACAATTGCCTTCATGTTCGCCACCTACTGCTTTGACATTGTACTACATCACTGTGCTCAGGTGACAAAACTAAAGTGCTCAGGTAGCAAAACGAATGTCTGACTTGCCTACCGCTACGTTGCGACCTGGAAAAGCGAAACTCATCATCAAAACGAAACGAAAACATCAGTCAGTCTAACCGCAGCCTTAGGATAATCAGATCTGTTTTCACAGAGATATCAGCGTTTGCCCTATGTGTATGTGTGTGTGTGTGTGCGCTGATCAGGAAATGAGAGAATCGATTTTTCAGCTAGCTTCTCTAGCGTGCATAAGTACACATATACTATCGATAATCTAGCGTTTATTTGAAAACGATTCATAAATAGGCCGAAAAATGACAGTTTTTTGTGTATTCCAGAATATTCCAGTAAATGCTGTTTATCACGGAATCTTTATATTTTTCTGAAACTTTCAAGAAAACGAGGGCTTTTCAAAATGGTATAAAACGGAAATGAACTGATTAAAAAACAATCTGTTTCGACAATGTTGACTGCAAACAAGTCATTGATAAGCGACGGCCAGATTAGACACATAGCCATAATTTAAGACATAGATTATGCGTTCACAACGCTATCATTGAAGTGGGTGCTGGCATTCAACCATGTTTTGACCATGTTCACCAGTGGCATCCAAAGTGTTAAGAGGGAGCAGGTTTGTTTTAGAAGCATTTTTATGGAACAACATCAGCGTAATATAAGTTGGAAAGCAAGTTTCCTTTTGACACTTAATTGTAAGGCAATGTTTAGATCGGTATAGAACACCAATTCCAAAGTTCACTTTACATAAAACATTATCAATATATGGTTTGAATGCGAGTTCAGAGTCAATCCAATACTGCATGTCCAAATATTTCATTTGATCAATTGTATGCAGAGAAGTACCATTATTACATGTAGTAGCTAAATAATTAGACTTGGATTTGGACCATGATGGGTTCGGCCCATTAGTGATGCACGTGCAACAGTCAGCCACACATGCAACTCAGATTTCAGGGAAGTACAGAGAAGCTCTCCCTCTCCAGGGGAAGAATGTGAATCTAAATCGAATCGTGACCCCAAGACTTGAAAACAAATCTATTTTGTTGTTTCCCCTTCATTTGCTCTGTGTGATCAGAGAGCATTCGTCCACAAAGACGTTCTCTAAATGTCAAACTCGCAGAGAGCTGTGATAGGAGCCCAGTGCTCACAGATAGTCAAAGCTGACACCTTCCATTTGACATTTAGCACCTCCTCTCTTTCATTCTGCCCTTATTCCGGAGGACAACGAGGAGGGATTATTTGGATGGGGTGATTTCTGTATGTGATGATTGGGTTTCAGGGAAAGAAGAGCTGATATCGAGGCATTTTCAAAAGAGAGATGTTTGACATTTTGTTTGTGTTGCGGCCATTTGCGAGCGAGCAAGAAAGAGAGACCCTCCCTGGAGAATGCAGTCGAAATTGTCTTTCAGATACAATATAGGGAGCAGATAATGGCTTTTGAAATGAAATGCGCTCTTTGTGAAATAGCTGGAGTGACTTGCTCGCTCTACCTAGCGGCTCTCAGATGGATTATCTGTGTGTGATGTGAAGATAGACGTACAGGGTTGGGAGGGTTACTTGTTACAGTTCCAAATTACCTGATGGAAACTTACTCTTATGTATCACAATATTAAAGTAATGTAATCAGGTTACTTTCAGTTACTTTTGGATTACCTCAATGTCCATGTGAAAAAAAGACACAAAAAAAGATGAGTAACATGACTTTTACTTCAGTGCAAATGCTTCTTTGAATTACACGTGGATTCTGGAACGGACTGGGACAAAATAATGTCCCTGGACTTTTTGATCCAGACCTGTCCACCACAACCAGCCTGCAGATATTCCTCCATCCCCTCCCCATCGAAGCACTTACAAACACGCCAGCCCTTAATAGCTAGGGCAGTGGTACTCAGACCTTGCCAACTCAGGAGCCAAAATATTTCTGAAAGAACCACATTCCAAAAACACCCCATTCCTCAACCAAACTAACACAGGCTACTTACTGTGTGCTGCACCAGTAGGTTACTGAAATGTATTACCGACATCACCAATGCAACTATTAACACATTAACTGCCACGGAGTTTGATCATCTTATACCATTCTCTGCCAGCACTGTAAGTCTATGGAGATGTTCACCTTCTTTGCAGGGCTATAACTTTTTAAATTGTATTGCTAAATTGACATTACTATGGCCCATTCAACATCGATTATCTATCATTCAGGATGTAGGAACGTTTTACTTTTTCATTCACACATTCATACGAAAATACCGTCTAGAGTATAAATATGTTTTTATCGTTTTCTGCAGTAATTCCTAGAACGTGAGATATAGGCATAAATGCATATATAGATTATCAAATGCCGTTTGGTTCCGATCCACGCTATATAAAAAATTTCAACTGTACATGGTCCTAAACGTTATGACTGATCATGCGCGGGTGAACGGGGGGGGGGGGTCGTTTATAATTCTGTGATCGTCGTTAAATGCTTCATGTAGTATGGGTGATATATAGATCAGAGCAGTTTGTATGGATAATAATAAACATTCACGCTGAAAATAACGTCAGCCTCCTCTTACCGTTGGGCGATGACACTGGAGCAAAAAGATCCCAGTTATTTGATGGGGATCGAGTAGATCCATTTCCGGTTTGTATACAGTAATACTAATACATGCCCAAATCATGTCGATTATTGAGTTATGGCAGCGATCCATATCCACGGTGTGTGGCTTGAGTCCCGCAACGATATGCGAGTGGCCAGCCGGATTTAGGAGACGCACCGATATCCAACCGGCCACTTCCGGTTTGGCAACTCGTCGATCATCCACCAGGTGGCAGTATTGAAGCGTTGCAGAGTTGTGCCGAGTTCCACAGCATCAGACAAGGCTCCGTGAGGGAAATATGAATACCATGGCGAAAATATGAAATATGATCAAAATAACGTCGTACGCCGTGATCTGGCAGAATTCGCATGAACTTGAAACCCATTGTACGACGTTTTTGGCGCAGGAAGTGTTAATACACATGGCAAACTCACAAGCAGTGTGTTATTGTCATTAACGGGTTTCCCATTTTAGCTTCACACTCGTTCAGAGGGCAGAGGAGAGGGCGGGGGTGTTGATATAATAACATAAAAACATTTATTTCATATTCTTTTTCAAATGTAATCCTGAAAAAAGAAAATCCCCTTTTTGTTTAATGGTATGGGTAATCTGATACATCTTTCTCTATATCCTGTGTCTTTTATGTATTGTGGCAGATATCATCCCTCGTCACTTGGTTACGTGTAGGAAGGGAGATACTATTGTCACAGGCAGAGGAGGGTTAATTGAGGAGTTGATTAGGACTGATGGAATACACCTGTGCACCATGTGATCACCCACATCCCACACACAAACACACACACACACACATAGCATAAAGCCCTAGGAGAGACAGGGAAGAGTTGAGTGGAGGTGAGGAAGGAGCAGAGTTTGTGGAGAGAGTGTGAGATACTGAGTTTGAGAGGTGAGAGGTAGTTTGAAGGAGAGATTAGAGCGAGAAGGTGTTTGTGTTACTGGACCCTGGACTGGCTGAGATACCCCCTTGTGAAACTGACCCTGGACCGGACGACAAACCCTGAGTATTGAACATTCCCTTTTTATACGAGAGCCTGGAACATGTTTTGACCCTGGACTGTAATTTGACTACTCTTGCCCATCGGACCTGTACTGTTGATCAATAAATATTCTTGTTTATTGAAATTGTGCTTGTGTGGACATTGGAATTGTTTGTTTTGGTCCGTGGCAAACCTGAACACCACAAGTCTCGTCACAGTATCCTGATTACGTAATGCCGGTTACTGTATTCCGTTACTCCCCAAGCCTGTAGATGTATTGGAACATGTTATGTCATATAATACAAGACGTGATTGTAAGCTATATGGAGGTGTAGTAGTGGTTACGTCATTGCCGTTTTTCGTGTTCCACCCTCTGTCCAACGCAATGTATTTCCCCATTGCCCATTTCTAAATCGCCTCGTTTAAAACAAATAAAACATTAACATTGGCATGGTGTACCTTTCTGTGCTTATTCATCCACAATCTATAGCTCAACATGAAAATATTCGCAATTAATCATAAAAAAAATCGCGAAATTGTATTTCAACCAAAAATGTTTAAACAATAATGTTAGTGATAGAAGGGAACTCATTTTGTGCAAAAATTTAAAGCTTTTCAATTTCCATGCGGCAGAATTGTTACAATAGCCGATAATCCATTTTCCCAATGATAAATCCCTATACGGGTGGAACAACCAGTGACGTCAGACTACACCTCCCTATTAGTATAGATAGTGAGATGGGGCGACAGAGGATTCCCACTCCTCCCGGGCAGTGTGTCGAAGTGTTCTTGAGCAAGACACTTAACCCCTAACTGCTCCCGATGAGCATGGTTGCCTCCACTGTCGGTGTGTGAATGTGTGATTGAATAGGTGAATGTGAGGAACAAAAAATTGTGAAGCGCTTTGGATAAAAACGTTATATAAATGCACTATTTACCATTTATGTAACAAGTGTCCCTTCTCTTCAGGCTCTTTGACTACCACGGCAGGGTGGCCCCTCCTCCCAGGGCAGTCATCCCCATCAAACGCTCCCGGGTACTGGCTCCCTCCTCACGCCGCGGGAAGACCTCCTTCCCCATCAAGACGTCGTCTTCCTCTTCCTCATCTTCCTCCAGACCTCCAACCTCCTCTTCCGGGCTGAAACGTACGTCTTTATCTTCTCATCTGCATTTTGTACTGGAATAGTCCCCCCCCCCCCCGTATCGCCTCATCCTCTCATCCTCTCATTCTCTCATCCTCTCCCCTTACCTGGTCATCCCTCCCCCCTTTTCCCAGCAATGGCTTAAGATGCGAACTCGCAGAAAGTCAGGGGTGTGTGACCCCTTTTCCTGGCCTGAGAAAGTCAAGTCCTCTACTGAACTCCTAACCTAAATTGTATTTGATTAGCCATGTTTTAACAATAAATTTGTATCAACCATGAAGATTTTACCATGCGCATGATTAACCTCTCCGGTTCCAGCACACATGCAGCGTCCAATGACCTGTGTCATGTCTCTCCCCACACACATGCTGGTTTGGTTCTGGAGTTAATATAAGTAAAGATAATGTTGATGAAGAAAGGGTGTATAGTTTTGTACGAACCCATAGCAAAGCAACCATCAGCCCTGAGGGGGAAGGCTGCTGCCAGACGTTGGAAACCAGAAACATCCCCATAGTGTTGATATTTCCAATCTGTAGAGCTGACACCTACAGTATATTCAGATTCAGATTATTTTATTGTCACAGCTTTTTTAAATGTACATACATTCATAAAAACATCAACACAACGTATATCCTATTTACACAAACTATAACTATCACAAATGCCACCAACCTGGTTGTGTGGCAATAAAGGTATCTTGTACTATAAACTATAACTACTGTATAAACTAAACTATAAGCTAAACATAATACACAATGTATATTATATCTATACAACCTATACAATACAAGGTATATGTTAGCAGCAGTGTGTGCATGTAGTAAGTGTGCTTGTGTGATGTCACTTGGTGCTTTTGTGTGTATGCGCATGTGATAATTCAGAGTCCATCCATCAGTATGTTCGCCTAAGGTTCTACTAAATGATATGCATGTTGTTTTGAGATTTTCCCACGCTTAAAGGTCAAAGGTGGGGTAGCCAATCTTTTTTAGAACCATTTTGGTCATATTTGGTGAAATTCTCTATGTCCTGGTGGCTACCAATAAATCAAATGCTCTGAGAAAATGATTTTGTATTTGAGTCTATGTCCAGGGCCCTGTAATCAGCCAGGGTGCCTAAATAAGATCAGCCATTGTGTTCCTCATCAAAAACGACACACATTGTGCATCTCTTGGGAAAAAATCTGTCCCCAAAGCTGCTGGTGCCTCTGGGAGTCTGTGGAAAACCTTTGTTGTTTGTAGCACACAGCGCCAGGCTTCAAAAGTGGAAGCCAAGCTTGTTTTATTTCTGCTGCACAGGTAAGCTCTCTCTCGCTCATTTCCTCTTCCTCCCAGGCACAAGCAGCCTATGTGTGATCTTTGACCCCTCCCTCTCCCTCCAGCCCTATATCCACCAAATTGTCAAAACCTCTTTCTACCACCTTCGCAATATTGCAAAGAACCGGCCCTCTCTCCCGCTCCCTGCTGCTGGAACACTGATCCACGCCTTCATTCCCTCCCGTCTTGACTACTGCAACTCACTCCGCTACAGTAGCTCCGTCAATAGACTCCACCTGGTCCAGAACGCATCCGCCTGACTTCTAACTCACACCAAATCCTGGCACCATATCACCTCAGTCCTAAAATACCTCCACTGGCTTCCTGTCTCCCACCAGATAAAATCCTGGTCTTCACCTACAAAGCCCTTCACCAACATATCTCTCTGACCTCCTCTCCCCCTACTAACCCTCTCCACCCCCAAGTCCAGCTTTTCGTACACAGCCTTCTCCAGGGCAGCTCCAAGGCTCTGGAACTCTCTCCACTAAGTCATTATCCCACCTCAAGGCCCATCTTGCCTTCCCTTAGCCCCCCGCCCATCCTTGTGTGTTTGTGTCATGTTTGTCCGTTGTTTATCTCACTACCCCCCGCCCCTTAGTGTAAAGCGACTTTGTTTTGTTCAAGAAAAACACAGAGCAAGCAACATTGCAAGTGCAAACTTTTCTGCTTCAGAAAACAATGCAATTCCTGTTACCCAGGACATCTGTATTCTGGTTCTCATTGCTTCTGATTAACCAACAATGCATTACATATTAATGTGAGACCGGGGCCGTCCCTGTGGGGCGGTGTTGATTTGTGTTCTCCTAAACATTAGTATTTATCCTTGGCCTGTGTAATTGGGTACAGTGTTGCGAGTCCTGCTTGGTCCATTGTCTCTTGTATGGGCCTGCGTTATCAGCCAAAACAGTTTGGTGAGGTCTGTCGGGGAGGGGGGGGGGGGGGGTTGCAAATGTCTCCTGGAGGGGGGAGGGGGGGGAGACACACATTTTACTGCTACCAGCTACCAACTATTTTTGGACACAGTCCAAATTTTCTCTGCAAATTGTCAGGGAATTTTCTCTCCTGTTAAGGCGATCTGATGTATGTCTGGGGGACTAATTTGCCCTTGCGGGTATCATGAAAGATTGCTGTTTGTATTGACGTTGGCCCGGGCAGCCAAATAAGGTTAGATTGTCCCAAGGAATTGGATGGGATAGTGTTGGTAGTCTGAACCACTTGTGATGCACAACCAACATTCAGACGCTAACTCAGCCCGCAGCTTGTTGGCGGCATGGACGATGAGGATAGATGGGGTGTATATTATGTGTAAGATATTGACTCCCTCCCGCTCTGTTCAGAATCGACACACTTTGACACAGTTTGGCTTCGTTCCAATTCAATCACTGTTGGGGGGGGGGGGGGGGGGCTTGTGTGAAGGTCAGAACATGCCATACTGTAAGCCTTACTAGATGTTTACAATTTGAGTTTTGTAAGTGAAAACAAATCGGTTGCCTACACTTTCAGCCAGCTGCCCCCCCCCCCTGTCCAAGTCCCACTGGCCATTCCTAAGGCATTGTCCAAAAGTCACCCCAGTGTTCTTAGGCAGGTTTGAGTCGACCCATTCAGGGTCTGAAACTACACCACCAGTCTCGCCTTATTCTCCATGGAGCAGCGATTCAAGAGATCCTACTCTATCTCCAAGAATACCTTCCTCTCCGGTCATCATGAGCTCCAAAAATTTGATTCATCCACCCTTTCCCCCCCCCCAAATCTCTCCAAATGCTTATTAGAGTAGAGGGCTCTTTTTTTTCCTTCCATCTAGCCGGAGCTATCTAAAGATCCTCTGTTTTTTTTTTTTTTTTTTTTTGTAAATGTTTTTTTTTTCACTTTTTCAAAATATACATAGAACAAGACATCACAATACAATAGATTTACGGTAATAATAATAGAGACACTAACAACAATAACACTAACAATAATAACAACAGAAATTATAGTAAAAATAATAAAGACATAATATAAACTATAAAAGTACATTATCAGACATGACAAAAGACAAACAACAAAGACATGGCTCAAATATTCACATGTTGTACTGTATATACAGCAGAAGTGGCGGTTAGGGAGTCAACTCCTGGTCCACGATAGCACCCAGTGTACTGATAAACTGTGTTAGGACCATTAGACAAAGATAGACTGTGTGTGTACGGAGTGTATGAGTGTGTGTACTTTGTAGATGTGTGTTTTACCTGTGTGTGTGTGTGCATTACCTATGTGCGTGTTTTATGTGTGAATGTTTAATATGCCTGTGTAATTTACGCGTGCATGTTCTATGTGTGTGCATGCGTATATGTGTGGTGTGAGCGTGTGTATGTGTGCATGTATATGTAAGCATATTTACAGTAATTATGGTTCCCTCGGCAACGATACCAGCACAATCGGACAAAAACAAGGCAGCATTGGTCTATAGGGGGGCTATGGGTAATGGGAAAACCCATCGAGTATAGTGGCAGACAGTGCAGGTCCGATACGAGACAGATAAGGGTCCCATATCTCATATAAAGTGTCTAGTTTAGAGTGTAACATGCATGTGATGTATTCACAGGGAATGCAGTCCATAATAATGTTGTGCCATGACCTCTTTGATGGGACCTCGTCCTTGATCCAGAACAACAGAATGTTTTTCCTAGCAGCAAATGTCAACAAATTGAACAGTCTCTTATGTTTGAAATTGGCAATATGAATATCTGGGAGGCCTAGTAAGAGGCAGAGGGGATCCAGTTCGATGGGGGTCTGGAATATATCGGATAGTTCCTCTACGATGTCGAACCAATAGCTCTGGAGCTTTACACAGGACCAAAAGTAGTGGACGTGGTTTCCAATCTCTATCTTGCATTTAAAGCAGAGTGGGGATGCATTGGGATCCATTTTACTCTTAACACTTTGAATGCCCATCACGAGATTTCTCGGGATATCAGCCCACGGGTTGAATGCCCATCACGAGAATTCTCGGATTTTTTTTTTATTAGCGATCTGAATTCATATTTCATCAACCGAGTATACCGTTGGTTGATTAATTGATTGATTGATTGAAAACTTTATTAACAGATTGCAGAATGGGTACAGTACAGTACAGCTGAATACATACAATTGTTAAGGAGATGCAGACCAGAGAAAGACTTTCGTCTTGTTTACATCAGGGTCCCCCATTTTCAATTCATCGTGGTAATCCTGCCCCGCCAGGCGCTCAGATGTGAAAAAGCGCCCCCTATCGTCTCCCAGATGGTAATGCACCATTTTGGATTGGACTTGATGAAAATGGATGAGAAAAAAAAACTCCGGAATCCACATTTTACTTCTCACGCATGTAACCGGAGCCGATCAGCTTCATTCTGGACCCTCAGCATAGCGTGTAATATGTGTTTTACAGTATATGCGTGGGATCAATAAAAGGATAGATTTTTGGAATGGCGATCAGGAATTGGAATAATCCATTTGGATACCATCTGATCTCAGGCAAGGAATCTATTTGACCAGTCTTAGGATAATCAGACCCGTTTTCACGGAGATATAAGCTTTTCTCCTATAATGTGATATGGCTGTTTGACTGTAAGAGCGATCAGGAACTGAGAGAATCGATTTCAGCTCACGGCACCAGCGTGCACACGTACACATACTATCGATAATCTAGCGTTTATTTGAAAACTATTCATAAATAGGCCGAAAAATGTTCTAGAATATTACAGTACAGGGCGATTATCATGGAATCTTTCATTTTTCCGTGAAAACGAGGGCTTTTCAAAATGCTATAAAACGGAAATGAACCGATAAAAAAACAATCCGCTTCGACAATGTTGACTGGAAATGAGTCATTGATAATGCGACGGGCAGATTAGACACATAATTTAAAACATAGATTAGGCGATATTAATGCTAACATTGAAGTGGATGGTGGGCATTCAAGCACTAAATGTGTGCCCCCTGCTGGGCACTGAAAGTGTTAAGGGCAGGGGTAATATGAATGTGATGTAAGATTCTAACTTGGATAGACTTGGTGCGGTTGCAAACAGAGATTTTTTTTGCGTAGGTCCATGCATCCTGCCAGGCCTCGTCCGTGATCTCTATGTCCAAGACTTTTTTCCAGGACTGTTTAGTGACAAGGGAAGATAAAGATGAATTAAGGTTTAGAGTACTATAGAAAATAGATATTTGTTTTTTAGGAATCTGCAAGGAGAGGGCTTTCTCCACCTGCGCGGTGGAACTGTTAATTAGCAGTGAGGTGTCCTTGGTGATAAACTGCCTAATTTGTAAGTATTTAAAAAATTCCGTTTCAATAGACCATATCGCTGCTGCAGCTGTAGAAAGGACATTAGGGTCTGGCCATCAAACAAGTGGCTAAAGATCCTCTGTTGATGAAACGATGTCGGATTAGGCCGCGTTGTGTTTTGTCTCTGCATGCAGCTTATATGGCTGATAGCACAAAAGAACCCGGGGCCTGGAGCCACTGATAAATTACAGACTGTTCCCCCGCGTTCTTATCATCAAAGGACAACTAGTAAGCTGACCAAAGCAAGCAGGCAAGCTCAGATGATGTTGAAATAACTGTGTGTGTGTGTGTGTGTGTGTGTGTGTGTGTGTGTGTGTGGGTGTGTGGGTGTGTGGGTGGGTGGGTGGGTGGGTCGGGTGGTAGCGGATTAATACTGGGGAAGGAGATAGGGATACTTCGGCACATCGCACCATCTCTGCATAATCCTCCATTTTCTCCATTTTCTGTCTGACCAGGAAGGTCCAGTCCGCTCGTCGCCTCGGGGGCTGATCGCCACCTCGGGAAACAACATGAAGCTCATTTCTAATAATCCAATACACACATCACCTATGCATTGCCTCTGGTCTAATACATTAGAATACTATACATTCCTTGCTGTTTCTTTCTATATTTCTCCTCTCTATCTTTATCTCTCTCTCTCTCTCTCTCTCTCTCTCTCTCTCTCTCTCTCTCTCTCTCTCTCTCTCTCTCTCTCTCTCTCTCTCTCTCTCTCTCTCTCTCTCTCTCTCTCTGTCTGTGTCTCTTCTCTCTCTCTCTCTCTGTCTGTCTGTGTGTCTCTCCTCCGTCTGTCTGTCTGTGTCTGTGTGTGTCTCTCCTCTCTTTCTCTCTCTCTCTCTGTCTGTCTCTCTCTGTGTTTCTCTCCTCTCGTTCTCTCTATCTGTCTCTATCGCTCTCACGCAGATGCAAATACACCCAAACACTCTGTTCTCCTTTCAAGGAACCAATGCATTTACAAACACCTCTCGGTGGCCTCTGAATCTTGCATGAGCAGGCAGGCGGGGTATTAGAGTTCATCAGCAGAATACATATGGTTGCGTGTCAAGGGGAATTGTTTCGGGGAATAATATTTCAGCATGCATTTATCTTAGATGATTTTCTATTCATTTAGCTGAAAGATTAAAATGTACGTATGGAAGAGGAACCCAAACTAATAGAGGAATTTAGATGTTATACACTTTTATCGTGCAGTGACATCCATAGCTGTCAACATTGGGATTTGTAAATAAGGGAGATTTCCCGGCACCCCGTCCCACCTTGATTTCACATACCCCTTACATACAGTATAGGCACCGGTACACATAGTGAATCCTAAATCTCCACTAGGCAACCACTTTTTTGATATTGGTGCAACAAGGATTGGATGAACTTACTATAGTTGCTACATTAAGTGAATCAGATACCTGGTGGAAAGTGAAATGCTGTGAACATCCCTGCATTAAATGAATGGAAACGTAAGACATCAATTCAGCACTTTATGTAGTAGTAGCATTAACATGTTAATCTACACATGTACTAGTATTTCATACAACTCATACATTTTTCTTTTACAATTCTATTCATTCAATCAATATTATTGAAATGTACATATCATTGAAATGTTTTACAATTCATAAATTTTTAACAATTCTATTCATTCAATAATTTTGAAATGGATGGGAGAGGGTGTGTGTGTGAGAGAATGGATGGGGGATACCACTTCATTCCCTGTGGGGTCTCTTGCATCAACAAGGGACATGTTGTACATATAGGTTGCAGACTTCGCATTTCTCAACACCTTCTGATCGCTTTTCACGCTGCTGTCCTTCTTCCTGTCAAGTTACAGCTAACGTTCTAATCTACACTGCTGCCACCTGTCTTCACGGCAGGTAATGTAGCCTTTTTTGTAAGAAGGGCAAAATACGGGACATTTACGGGAAAATATTGAAACTGGAGGACGGCAGGAAAGAAGGGTAAAATACAGGAGAGGGTTTCATCTCCACCTCCGAAGGTTATGTATTATGTATCACGTCTAGCTCATAAATAGTCATCAACAGGCATGTATTGTAACATACAGTACATGGATATAATCTTGGATTTTATATATATATTTATATTACTCTGCCTGTACCCCCCCCCCCCCCTCTTCCCTGTGCTGCTATGACCTCTGAACTTTGTAGGTGACCTCTGAACCTCCCCCAAGGGGATTAATAAAGGAATCGTATCAGCTATGAGATTGCCAGAGCCGCACACACAGACATTGATTACTGACATCACATTGGCTGTCAGGTAAAAACCTTGTATATCCAGTAGGGTTGCAAATTGTAAGCGCGTTCCTGAATCGATCATTGATAGCGTTAACGATCAATGAATCTTAATAATTGTAACTAAAATACCAAATTTACTGGGGGGGGGACTATACATTGGAAGGGGTTGAGTTTGGACATTTACAGGGGCCAGTCTCTCGTAGGTGCTCTTTTAGAGAGGTTTTGAAGGTGGGTAGTGATTCACATTCCTTTACAGCTGTGGGTAGGGCGTTCCACATTGTTGTTACATAATTGCGAAATGTGTTTAGTCCCTTGTTTGAGCCGAATCTGGGTTTAACATGATTTGTGGAGCTCCCTCTGGGGTTGTGTTTGTGGTATTCACTGACCTTTGGGAAGTATTTTGACATGTACATGGGTACCTTAGTGGTTTAGTGTATTTTGTAGACCAGGCCCATTGCAAGTTGTACTCTGACAACCTAGGATGGCTTAGAGTAGACGACAAAGTGGGCAGGGGTGAGGTGGGTTCTAGTAGTAAGGTCAAGCAGTAGTCTGACCAGTTTGTTTTGTGATGTTTGCAATTTAGTTTTTAGTGCCTTTGAGGTGCTTTGGTACCATGAGGTGCAAGCATAGTCGTAGTACCCTTGAATGAGTGCTCCTGCTAGAGTCTTCAGGGTATTCTTGTTTACCAGAGAGGAGATCCGGTACAAGAATCTAGTTCGTTGGTTGACTTTTTTGATTACATTGGATGCCATTTTGTCACAGGAAAGATTTGCCTCTAGGATGGAACCCAGGTATGTAATTTCATCTTTCCATGTGACAATATTGTCACCCACTGCAACTGAGAAGCCGTCGGTCTTGCGGAGTTGCAGAGTTTGTTTATTTGAACCGAAGAGAATGGACTCTGTTTTACCCAGATGTCATTTGCATAAATTAGGAACAGTAACGGTCCTAGTATGCTTCCTTGTGGAACACCACAGCTCACTGGGAGGGGGGGGGGGGGTAGAGCACCATTTACCTCCACCATCTGTTCTCTCCCCTCCAGGTAGGATTGCATCCAGCTCACTGATGAACTATCAAAACCAATTCCTTTAACTTGTCAATCAGAATGGAGTGATTGACAGTGTCAAAGGCTTTTTGTAGGTCCAGCATGACCATGCCGCAGTATTTGCCTGCGTCCACCTCTTGTTTGATGTAGTCGTTCAAATAGAGAAGGCATGTGTCAGTGGAATGGGATGTTCTGAAGCCAGATTGGAATTTGCAGATTAGATTTGTTTCCGCGAGGTACTTTTCGACCTGTTCGTAAACAATTTTTTCCATGACTTTCGAGATGGAGGTAAGAATAGTAACAGGGCGGTAGTTGCCTGGGTCCAATTTGCTGCCCCTTTTGTACAGGGGGGTTACTCTCCATTTTGAAGTATTTTGGTACGTGTCCCTGTTTTATGGAGAGGTTTATTATGTGTGTGATGACTGGGGTGATGGCGGTCACTGTCTGCGATAGAGTTGGAGAACTATCTCTCTCTATCTCCCTCTCGCTCACACACACACACAAATGGAGCCGCCGCATGTGATTGGTGGAGGCGGGACCAGGCAATACAACTGATTGACAGCGGAGACGGCAAATTGAATGGCTCTGCAGAATGACAGGTAGTAAGGGAGAGATAGAGCGAAAGACAATTAACGTTGTCAAGCATAACCTGCGCTTGAACTTCAGCCTTGATGTCAAGATGGACAGTGGAAAAAAGAAGAAGGGTGGTGCAGAGGGGAAAAAAGGAAAGGCCCTTGCAGGAGATGCTGCTAAATCCGGCAACAATTATCAAATGTTTTCTTGCACCAAGAAGGTCAAGGGACCATCAGGTTAGTCAGTGATAAAAATAAACATGTGGATGTTAGCTAGCTAACGTTACTGTAACTGAGGGGTACAATTCCCTGACTGTATTGAATAAGTATGGTATCATTAAACCACTACTGCGTTATGTACATTACTACTGGCCATACAGTACACATGTATATGTGATGAACACCCACACAATAACACGGCTTAACAAGAAAGTACTGTTTGTAATATTTATTAGAAGAGCACCAAGATTATCTTACATTTATTAAGAATTAGAGTTGCGCTTGTAAGGCGAAGAATGTGCATGAATAGGTCAAGAGCGTAAGTCCATGAGCATATTACGAAGGGGATAATTAATACCACCTGTAGCATAAGAATTATATAAGGTACACTCGTAGGTCAGCTGGAGATACTAGGGGGGGGGGGGTTCCCTCCGGTTGTAAGCCAGCAGGGGAGAGGAATGTTCGGGAGCAAAAGTCTGGATCAACGAGGAATCAATAAGCTCCAGCTACGGGAGGCGGTACATATACTCCCCTTGATCGGCAGACAAAGCAGCAGCTATAATCCAAGTATGCGGGACAGCATGGATGAAAGCCAGCCAGCCTCTTCCTAGAGACGGGCTCGAGTGATGCTCCTCACGGGTTGATCCCACACAGCAGTGGGGGTAGACGGTTCTCTGCTCCAGCCGCCACAGTACCAAAGCAATAATCCAGCCGGAAAAGGCTCTGCATTCACCGGTGTAGATTCTCCTGTGCACGGTACTTCACATTAACTAGGTCGAACTTGACGTTATTTCACTAAGCTCTGACACTTTTACTATCCTATTCGCACGCGGTTCTAAGTGCTCTATTTAGATGCAAGGTTGCTCACTTCACTTGGTCGTTGACTCGTGATGAAGGCTTCAACTTGTTGGGTTAACTCGTTTGAGGGTAACTAAGACTAAGTGCTTCTGTATCCACCTGCGACGTATTTATACGTAAGATGAATAATCTAGTGCCAACCTCAGTTCTGTCTCGTATCACTGCGCAAACCTGGGCATGTTGAGACAAGCCTTGGCGGTGGCTTTGAACTCGGCATTGGGGGTATGGCCGTTGGCGCCTAGGGGATCGCTGTCCAATAGGAGAACGAATATTATGGTCTGGCCTGTACCTAGGTAAAGGGATATTCTGTGTATATGTACAAAGAATATACAAGGGATATCAGACGATATACAAATATTATACATGGGATCTCAAGCAATAAATATATATATTTGGTTTAATCTGACCCTTTGTAACAGCCGCCTCCTAATTAGTCCGCACCTAATTAGATAAGCAGAGACAGATTAACCGCCTTGTCCACTACTCAATGTCCGTTGTGAGGAGTAGGGCAATTCACAAAGTCAGGGGGTCATGGTCGTCATTAGGAGAGTCGGGGAGCCTTGGCAACTCTATCAGCCTCGCCACGGGTCGGGTGTATGTCCGCCCCTGGACGAGCACTTCTGCCGCTCTGACCTTTCCGTCGGCACCAGTGATCACTTTGCTTATGCGGCCGGCCGGCCACGCAGCTCGGGGTAGTGACTGGTCTATGATCACGACGACTGTGTCCACTTTTAAGTTGTCCCCGTCCTTGACCCGCTTCTGACGGGCTGGAAGGGATGGAGGGGGGGTTAGGAGGAAGCGGGCCTGAGACTGCTTTGATCTGTGCTTGGCTGTGCCTCCACCTCCTCCGTCTGTTTCTCTTGTTTGGTCTGTACCCCGTCTGAGGAGGGGCCGGTTCCGGCCGCCCCATCAAGGAGTCGCTTGGGGTGCTGGGTTCGAGGTCAGCTACGTCTGGAGCGCAGCTGAGGGGGGTGGAGTTCCGAACTCCCTCTTGTGCCCACGGTTCTCTCACAGGCCTCTCGCTTAATGTCAATAGCCTCTCAACGGGCTGTACGAGAGAGTGGCCGGTGTCGCTCACCTTTGTGTGCAGGCAGCGTGTAGACGTGGGTTGACTGTCAAGTCCGTAGAGGGGGCCCTGGAGTGTCCACCCCAGTCAGGTCTGAACCGCGACTGGGCATCCTTTGGGTCCGATGTGGGCCGCCTCAATTGGGAGAATGAGGTCCGCGTGGTCGGAGCCGATGAGCAGAGTCGGTGTGGCGCCGTCGATAAGCGGTATAGGTAGTTGACGTAGGTGCACATACTTCGCCATCAGCTGTGGGATGGGGTAGGTGTACTGTGATAGGCCTATGTCGTGGCTGGTGAAGACGTTGGTAATACTATACTGCTTCTCTGGCTGGTCCACCGCTGCTATCTTGAAGGAGACATTTTTACCCTTTATGGTCTTCTGGTCTCTTCTGATGGTACGTATGGTCATTGTTCCTTTGGCACCCCGCTGGGCTGCGGCGGAAGCGAGGAGGAGAGTCTTTTCAGACCCATCGTCTAGGACGGCGTAAGTGTCCAGGACCTTGTCCTCGTAGCTCAGGAGCACTCTGACCACTTTGATGAGCACTCGGGGGGTCCCGCTATGCTGGTCTATATGGAGCACTCCTGTTGGTCGGTTGCCTTGGATCTTCTGGGGTGGTGCCGACTCGCGGTCGTCCGAGTAGCACCATGACTCCCAGTGTCTGCTGTAGCAGTCGGGACACCAGGGGGCGGTCTGGTGGGTCTTCGGTACTGGTGCCACCGCCTCGGCCTGGTACATTACCGTGACGGGCCCACTTTGTTGTCCTGGCGGACGCCTGTTGATGTCATGCAGGACCTCCAAGTGGGCGCCGCCGCACCTGCTGCACTTCTTCTTCAAGCGGCACTCAGCTGCCATATGGCTGCGCGCGCAGCGGAAGCAGCGGCGGTGGTCTTTGATCCACTGACTCACCTCGTCCGTGGTCAGCTTCCCGAAAGTGTCGCATTGATACAGCCGATGTTACCCTTCACAGTACTGGCATTCAATCTTCCACTCCTCTTTCGTCGAGGGGGTGTTGTGGTTCTTGTGCTGCGGTACTGATTCGGCTTGGTGCATAACGGTCACCGACCGGCGGTTATCATTTGATCCCCGAGGTCCTGGTCTTGGGCTTGGTCCACTCCACACGAACGTGTCCAGTCGTAGGCTGCTGACCTCCCTGGCGAGGAAATCAGATAGGTCTAGGAGGGATGCCTCTGGGCCGTTGGGGTCGCAGTGGTCTCTTTGCCGCCTGAAGCGCTCTTGTCGGGCGGGAGGGAGCTTCTCTAATATCCTTTCTACATTAGAGTTAGCATACAGTTCATATATCCCTTTCTCCTTTTGGGACCCCAGCATCCCTACCAGGGACTGTACCTTGATAGAGAGGTCATCCAATGCTCTATTGTCTCTGGCTGGGGGGAGGCGGTCGATATCTCTTATTTCCTGTATCACGTAGTCCCATATGCGTCCATAACGCTGGTCGAGGGCTACTAGAGCCGCGGTGTATGGGGTACTTGAGTTGGAATATGCCAGCGCTATATTATGCGCTCTGGGCACCTTCAGGTGCTTGAGGAGGATAGCATATTTGTACGTCTCATCGGGGACGTCGGACATCATAGTCTCTAAGCACATCCGTAGCTCCGTGTACTGTGCTCTGTCCTCGCGTGTAAAATCCGGGAACGTCGGTGTGCCAAGGTACGATGCCATGGATGGCTGGCACATCGGTGAGCGTTGGGGGAGAGGCCTCCTGGGCGAGTCTCCCCGTGCGTGTCGTCTTGGGCTGGTACTTGGTGGGTACCGAAGCCCGGGTACCCAGGTGCTGTTTCTCGGGGCTGGCGGTGCGTCAAACTCACCCGTGAGTTGAGTCGGGGGTTTGTAGCGCAGTGACTCGGGGCTGACGTCTGAACTGTACTGGGCCTCCTGGTCCAGAGTACGTTGCTGCTGGTCGGCTTGACATTCCTCCTCTTCCTCCTCCTCTTCCTCTGCCAGGTCCTGGAGTCTTCTAGTCAGTCTCTCTGCGACGTAGGCCGGTTCTTCCCGGTTGCTGGGTCTCGTATGGACCGGCCGGGGAGGGGGTTCGGAGACGTGGACAGGATCCTCCTGTTGGCGGGGTCCCGGGTCGCTTGGTCGGGTAGGGGAATGTGCCCTAGATCCTTGTCGTGATGATCTCCGGGAGCTCCGTGCGGAGAGAGGGGGTGTCGCCATGGCAATCAATTGTTCCATCATCTTCGCCTGCAGCCGGTCGCGCTATGCCTCGCGCTGGGCATAGGCGGCGTCGCGCTCTGCTTCGCGGTGGGCATAGGCGGCGTCGCGCTGTGCATTGGCGCTGGCATGGGCGGCATGGAGCTGTGCATTGGCGGCGGCGCGCTGTGCATTGGCGGCGGCGTGCTGTGCATTGGCGGCGGCGTGCTGCGCATCGGCGCGGATTCTTTCAATGTTCTCTTCCGTCTGAAGGCGTCTGGTCTCCAGTCTTATGCGGTCGTCTTCACTCCTTTGTTGCGCCTGGAAGCGCTCTCGCTCGTCTGTTGAGCCTGGAGGCGTTCTCTTTCCATGGTAGAATGTTCGCGCTCACTTAGTTGTTGCGCTTGAAGTCGATCGCGTTCTGTGGAGGCTGCCAGGGTGGCGATGAATGCCTGCGCCAGCATCTTGTCCGCTTCGCTGGGGGAAGACACTGACGGAGATGATCGGCTTCTGGCAGTGCTCGTTGGAGATCTGTTCTCTGGGCGCGCCTCGAGGTCCGTCTCCTGGGCGCGCTTCTCTTCTGGTAGTGGGTCGGGTTCTGTCCCTGGAGCGCTTTCTTTATCCTGGAGCTCTCCGGGGACCGTCCCGTTGACGTTGTCGGGGGGTATAGTCATGTCATGTCCCTCCTGGTCCCCCCCGTGGGCTTGGTCAGTTTCGTTAGAACCCACTGGGGTCTCTACTGGCAGGGTCGCCTGGTCGGTAGGTTTTGACATGCTTTGACTATCCGCTTTATTTATTTTATCCGCAGTTAACGTCTGTATAAAGCTAGGTAGTAGACTGGCAGCGTAGTCCTCTAGGTAAGGAGGTGGCTGCCGTCTGCGCTGCGGGCGATCTAGCTTAGGAGAACCGTTTGTGGAGTGTTCACCGCTGGCCATGTCAATATTAATATTATATTAATATTACGCTAATTACCCTCCGGCTCGAAGGACCAATTGTAACTGAGGGGTACAATTCCCTGACTGTATTGAATAAGTATGGTATCATTAAACCACTACTGCGTTATGTACATTACTACTGGCCATACAGTACACATGTATATGTGATGAACACCCACACAATAACACGGCTTAACAAGAAAGTACTGTTTGTAATATTTATTAGAAGAGCACCAAGATTATCTTACATTTATTAAGAATTAGAGTTGCGCTTGTAAGGCGAAGAATGTGCATGAATAGGTCAAGAGCGTAAGTCCATGAGCATATTACGAAGGGGATAATTAATACCACCTGTAGCATAAGAATTATATAAGGTACACTCGTAGGTCAGCTGGAGATACTAGGGGGGGGGGGGGGGGTTCCCTCCGGTTGTAAGCCAGCAGGGGAGAGGAATGTTCGGGAGCAAAAGTCTGGATCAACGAGGAATCAATAAGCTCCAGCTACGGGAGGCGGTACATATACTCCCCTTGATCGGCAGACAAAGCAGCAGCTATAATCCAAGTATGCGGGACAGCATGGATGAAAGCCAGCCAGCCTCTTCCTAGAGACGGGCTCGAGTGATGCTCCTCACGGGTTGATCCCACACAGCAGTGGGGGTAGACGGTTCTCTGCTCCAGCCGCCACAGTACCAAAGCAATAATCCAGCCGGAAAAGGCTCTGCATTCACCGGTGTAGATTCTCCTGTGCACGGTACTTCACATTAACTAGGTCGAACTTGACGTTATTTCACTAAGCTCTGACACTTTTACTATCCTATTCTCACGCGGTTCTAAGTGCTCTATTTAGATGCAAGGTTGCTCACTTCACTTGGTCGTTGACTCGTGATGAAGGCTTCAACTTGTTGGGTTAACTCGTTTGAGGGTAACTAAGACTAAGTGCTTCTGTATCCACCTGCGACGTATTTATACGTAAGATGAATAATCTAGTGCCAACCTCAGTTCTGTCTCGTATCACTGCGCAAACCTGGGCATGTTGAGACAAGCCTTGGCGGTGGCTTTGAACTCGGCATTGGGGGTATGGCCGTTGGCGCCTAGGGGATCGCTGTCCAATAGAAGAACGAATATTATGGTCTGGCCTGTACCTAGGTAAAGGGATATTCCGTGTATATGTACAAAGAATATACAAGGGATATCAGACGATATACAAATATTATACATGGGATCTCAAGCAATAAATATATATATTCGGTTTAATCTGACCCTTTGTAACAGTTACCATGCAATGTATCATCATCTCCCCTGTCAAAATCCCAATATTAAATCTGCCAAGAAACAAATCAATAATTGAACCCTTTTATCTGAAAACTAAAGTGTTATACTCTTACCATATTAGAGGACTAAATAGAAATATATTTAAATAATGTCCCACTTTCTTTTCCATAAATCCTTTATTCAACTTCAGCCCTGATCATAACCATTTTTAGTTTTTTTGTAATGTCAGATTAAAAATGAAATACTCCCACTTTTCTGAAAAGAGTTGTTGTTAAATCTGACATTACAAAAAACAATATGTGGTGGTTATAATCAGGGCTGAAGTTGAATAAACAATTTATGAAAGAGAGTCAAAAAAATTCCAAGATAATTAAAAGATTACACACCTTTGCCACATATATGATTCACATGCACAAAAAATCACCAGAATGCAGAAAATGAAGTCTTTATAACTAAAATGTTCCTGGTGGGGGACTCCCAGACCCCCCGCTTAAAAAGTGGCCTGAGTGGCACTACCTATGTGTGTAAACATGTTTGTAACTATCCTGCTCTACTCTACAGTTGGTATGAATATGAATGGATTTGGCGAGGTGGGCTTCAGGATTTAACTCAGACACAGTGGCAACCTGAAGTGTATAATTATGCTCAACTCTCAACAGTCTTAGCTGGAACATAAACCCTCCCTCCCCAATCTAACAAGATAGATGAGGCGCCCCTACTCCAAGGTAAACCATTACTAAAGAAACACCTGAGAAGTTAATCAAAACGAATATTTATTTTTAGGAAGAGAAATATTCTCTTCTCTCAGTTCTTGGCTCTGCTGGATATCTCCTTCTTTTAGGGACAATTATCCCAAACAACACAGTAATACTTTTTACTGACTTGGCGCGACCCCGGTCGGTCGCCTCTGGTTTAGCTCTGCGACGATGTACACACTTTTAGCTATTATGTTTGTTTTTTCTACTTTTTTTATTAAAGCAACACTGGCGGGTACGTCATACGACCGCCAGACACTTATGGACCTAAACCCCGGGCTCAAAGAGGAGTTTGGAGACACTTTATGCCTAGAATGGCCAACAGAGATCAGACGGGAGAACGGCAACAAAGAAAAGAACAAAGGAAGCGGCAGGAAGAGGCACAGAGGGAGACGAGGAGGTATCAGACTGAGATTAAAAAGAGCTGCTTACCGCCCAGCAATTCCATCCATCTTTCTGGCGAATGCACGTTCGTTGGAGGGTAGGATGGATGACTTGAGGGCGAGGGTCCACTTCCAACGGAAGATGAGAGACATCAACATCATGTGTTTCATGGAAACATAGCTCAAGTCAGCGACTCCGGACAACAGCGTCTCTCTCTCGGATGCCTTCACCGTACTACGTGCAGACCGCACGGCAGCCTCTGGAAAGAGCGTCGGCGGTGGGGTCTGCCTCCTCACAAACAATGTCTGGGTTAATCCCAAAGAAGTACATGTTCTCTCGAGCTCATGCTCCCCGGACATGGAACATCTTTCAATCCTGTGCTGCCCGTTCCACCTCCCCCGGGAGTTTACCGCGGTCATCATGACCGCCGTATATATTCCCCCACAGGCCAATACTAGCAAAGCGCTGGTGGAACTACATGATCACCTCAATAAACACCAGATCAAGCACCCAGACGCTGCGACGATCGTGGCTGGTGATTTCAACCAGGCGAATCTGAAGAAAGTGATGCCGTCCTTTTTTCAGCACATCGCCTGCTCCACGAGAGGGAGGAACACACTCGACCACTGTTATACCCCGTTCAGAGCCGGCTACAAGGCGGTAGCGGCACCGCCATTGACGGGGTCTACAAGCTCGAGCGATCACGACTCCATCTTGTTATTCCCTGCCTACAAACAAAGATCACGTGACGCCGTCGTGTCACGTGAGACAAAGAAATGGTCTGACGAATCAGAGGCCACGCTCCGGGACGTGCTCGCAGACACGGATTGGAATATGTTCCAACGTAGAGCCAGTGACGTCAGCGAGCTCGCAGACACCGTGGTGAGCTACATTACAACAATAGCTGATAGTATAGTCCCCACGAAAAAGGTGCGGGTTTTCCCAAACCAGAAACCATGGGTGGACAGTACTATTAGAGCAGCTCTGAACTCTCGCACCACTGCTTACTACCTGGGCAGAGAGTCAGGAAACATGGAGGAGTATAAGGCTTCAGTCTATACTCTGCGCAAGGCTGTTAAACTTGCTAAGAGGACATATGCTGATAAACTGGAGACACAAATGGCACAAAACGACACAAGAGGCTTATGGCGGGGACTGAAGACAATAACTGACTACAAAGTCAGCGCCCCCTCAATGGGGAGCGACGACGCCTCTCTCGCGGACAAACTCAACTCTTTCTACGCTCGGTTTGGTGTAGACAGTGGCGCTGCTAGCTCTCCAGCTAGTGACGTCACTGGCGCGCCGGCTGTTGTGGAGGGGGGGGGGGGGGGCAACCGCGGGGGGGCGGGGACGCTCTCTTGTTGTCGGAACACAGTGTGAGAAGAGCATTTATGCAGGTGAACACCAGGAAAGCGGCAGGCCCAGATGGTATAACAGGACACATACTTAAGTCCTGTGCCAACCAGCTAGCCCCGGTGTTCACCGCCATATTTAATCAATCCCTGGCGGAGTCAGTGGTCCCTACCTGCTTCAAGATGTCTACCATCATCCCTGTACCGAAGAAACCCTCCCCAACATGTCTCAATGACTACAGACCGGTGGCACTCACCTCTGTGGTCATGAAATGTTTCGAGAGGCTGGTCAAGGAACACATTTGTGCCTCCCTCCCCAGTGATATGGACCCTATGCAATTTGCATACAGGACAAACGGGTCCACTGACGACGCGGTCTCCCAGGTACTGCACAGCACCCTCTCTCACCTTGACCGACAGAAGGGGGGCTATGTGAGACTGTTGTTCATTGACTACAGCTCAGCGTTCAACACCATAGTCCCCACCAGACTGGTGGACAAGCTGATCGAGCTGGGTCTGAGCTCCGCCCTGAGCGCCTGGGTACTGGACTTTCTGAGTGAAAGACCCCAGGCGGTCAGGGTGGGGGGTCAGACCTCCAACACCATCACCCTGAGCATCGGGTCCCCCCAGGGCTGTGTTCTGAGCCCCCTGCTGTACTCACTCTACACACACGATTGTGTGGCCAAGTTCAGCTCCAACTCCATAGTGAAGTTCGCAGACGACACAGTGGTGGTGGGGTTGATCTCGGACAACGACGAGAAGGCCTACCGGGAGGAGGTTGAGGTACTGGAACGCTGGTGCCAGGACAACAGCCTGCTCCTGAACATTGGTAAAACCAAGGAGCTGATCGTGGATTATAGAGAGGACAGCAGGAGACACACACACCACTGATGATAAACGGGGCTACCGTGGACAGGGTGAGCAGCTTTAAGTACCTGGGGGTCCACATCTCAGAGGATCTGACATGGTCAACACACATAGACACAGTTGTAAAAAAGGCGAAGCAGCGCCTCTACCACCTGAGACAGTTAAGGACGTTCAGAGTATCGGGGAAGATACTCCAGTCCTTCTACTCCGGAGCTGTAGAGAGCATCTTGACTGGAAACATCACTGCCTGGTATGGAAACAGCACGGAACAGGACAAGAAGGCCCTACAGAGAGTGGTGCGCTCAGCCGAGCGTACCACGGGTATTGCACTACCTCCCCTGCAGGTTCTATACAACAAGAGGTGCAAATCCAGAGCCTGCAGAATAATGAAAGACCCCCACCACCCCAACAACAGCCTGTTCCAGCTGCTGAGGTCAGGCAGACGCCTGCGAACCCCAGCTACTGGGACAGAGAGGCTTAGGCTCAGCTTCTTCCCCCAGGCCATCAGAGCCTTGAACAATGAACACTGAGTGCCACAGAACACTGATCTATCCACATACAAGCACACATGAGCACACACACGACACGCACGCTGTGCACGCTCACACACCAGCAGCCACTTTAACATGAGCAGACACACACTCATGCTGCACACGCCCACACTTATGGCCAAAAAGACAAATGGGATAAATTCCGGTCAGAGTTTATTGAGCTTAAAAACAATTGATAGGCCTATATAAAGAATGACATCCTCAAGGCATTTATAATATTTTAACTTAAAACTAGGCTACTTTTGCGTATATACAGTCATTAATATATTCCAAATAAAATAAGTCCCTCGAGACTTCGTGCTGCTGCCGACTTGAGGTGTCTGTGGGCAGTCTGCCCGACATTAATAAACAGCAGTCTGTTATAATCACATTTTTATGAGCTAACGAATTCCGTTATATTGGACATTTGTATTAATTATATCAAGCGAAGAACTGAGAAATTTGGCAGAGAGAGACGGCAACATTATCGTGGGTTTGCGTGATGTATATCTCCACCTCCCAACGACTTGGTGCTGGTCATAATGTCCGGTGAAAATAATTCCCTCTAAGCACAATTTGATTATTTGAATTGTATTAAAATAGGCTAAAATTAAATAGCCTATGCGATGAACGATTCATTACATTTGTTTCATCGTTGCACTTGCTTCACCAAGCAGCCGGTCTAATAATGACAAAGCTGTTGTCAGCGCGAGCTTGCTGCTGCTAGATTTGCAAGAAGCATCCAGCTGCAGACCCGCAGAGCAGCTGTGTTTCGGGGGGACCGCACTGTGTACTGCACTGTGCCAGCAAAGCTGGTGGGTTCTGTGGGTCTGCAGCTGCATGCTTTTCGCAAATCTAGCAGCAAGCTCTCGCTGACACAGCGTCATCATTATTAGACCGGCTGCTTGGTGAAGCAACGATGAAACAAGTAATGATTGTTTCGTTCATCGCATAGGCTATTTAATTTTAGCCTATTTGAATACAATTCAAATAATCAAATTGTGCTTAGAGGGAATTATTTTCACCGGACATTATGACCGGAGAGATTAAATATGTCGGACTTCAACAGATTTTGCCGGTCAAATACCGGTAATTACCGGCTAACGGAAACGCTGGTACAGATACCGAGATGTCCCACCATGTTACCTGTTACCTGTTACCTGTTTGTGCAAATGTTGTTTTTTTATTGGATTCTATTACATGTTGTACCACTGTATTGCACATCATTGCGGGCAAGACCACCCGCATTTCATTGTATACTTGTATGCCGTGACAAATAAAACTCTTGACTTGACTTGACTACAATAACAACAGTCTCTTCACTTCACAATATAACCAATACCCAATCTATTAGTTATTATTACTTCTTCTTCAATGGATTCACAGTGTACATTTCTATATATCTCAATATTATTGACAGTTTACCTGTAATAGTTACATATAATTATGGCAGTTCACTCATAGTTGCAATTACCTCACAACAAAACTCTTACAACCTCACAGAGAGAGTATTCACTCTGGATATAAACAGGATATCTGTCACCCACTAAGGGTTAACGCCAGTGGTGAATCCTCCTGGAAGCCAAGGGAAGCCAGGCTTCCCCATTATTAAAATATGAATTCATATGAAATATGAAATATATTTAAAAAGAAATTAAAAAAAATTATATACAATAATACAATTACAATAATAATAAAAAATCATTATTTTTCATCTCTGTGTTATAATTTTTATTTTTTTAATTTCTCCTTCTCACTCTCTCTAACACACTGTCAGACTCACTGAGCAGAGGCAGTGACTCTGTGCTCACTGCAGCAGAGGAGGCAGAGGGGAGGTGTCTTTCTCTAGCATCCACCATGTGATTCATGCTTGTGGAGTGCAAAACCTATAATAGCCAATAAGATTTGAGCTTAGTAAAGCGCTTCCCACACCTTAAAACGGGTCCGTCAGCAAACTAAGTACTCTAGCCTCTGCACATTTGCCGCCCTGGAGGTGTGGGAAGCGCTTTACTAAGCTCGAATCTTATTAAATCTAGCCCATGGAATAGTAGTTAGCTGTATGTTTACACTTAGTTGAAATGTGTATTTTTATTTAGTGTGCATTTTTATTTTGTCACAATATTATTTGGCTTAAATATATATATATATATATATATATATATATATATATATATATATATATATATATATATATATATATTAAAAAATATATTTTTTTTTATAAAAAATAAAAACACATTTTTAATTTAAAAAAAATTGGCATCCCCTCTTATTTTACCCACGCGACGCCACTGGTTAACGCATTACTTCAGTCTTCTACAACTGACATGGGTTTGATACAGTTAACTATCACTTTAACACAATACCTCAGTTGGTTACAACTGGAAAATGTTTGGTACAATCAATTATTACTTTAACACAGTACCTCAGTTGGTTACAGCTGAAAAGGGTTTGATACAATTACCACTCCTGTAGACTGCATACGAGATGAGCTGAGTCACTGGAGGATGTCTTCTGATGGCAGGGAAACGTCCTGTTTCAAATGTTCTAAATAATTTGTGTAACTGCTTGATCACTGAGCTTGTGCGTATGTTCCAATCTGTTTGTGTGTGTGTGTTCCAGTCTGTTTGTGTGTGCGTGTATTCCAGTCTGTTTGTGTGTGGGATAGTGTGTGTGTGCATGTTAGCTGTTAACACATTCCCGGCCATTGGGGGCCGTCGAATCTCACGCTATACGGCCAGTATTTCAAAACAAACTTGCATTGTGTGTGAGGCTGTTTGTAGAGCTAAATCTATACTTTATAGTATTGCTATCGGTCTATTCTCATTGTCAATTGAGACCATAAACCGTCCCTTCAAAATGGCTTAAAGCCCAACTTGCAGGTTAAACCCTACTCTTCAATTATGGGTAGTTTACATCATTGGTATCTAATTTAATTATAAAAAAAATTCCATTTGACGCCGGAAATGCCACTCCGAAAGGGGTAAAAAGGTCCATGCACGAATAACATGCACGCGCGAATCAAAAAAGCTTATCAGAGCTATCAGGGCCATGACGTCACGTCGGGTATCTTTCCCCTACTTCTGATCCACTACAAGGAGTTTTGACAAGTGCAGAAAGCTATTTCCTTGATCCAAATGGACGCCTTACAAGACGCAAATGGGTTTAATCGTCGGGAGACTTTGATGGACCAGCTACAACTGGTTGAAACAAGGTAGTTATAATGTTTTTAATGTCGTAAAAAAAGAACTACATTTACCACTAGGCAGCCTGTTGTTCAGTACAGCAGCGCTACTGGTCTGTGGGCTGTCGCCTTATCCCCGGGTCATAGTACCAAGCTGGCTATATCGCTCTGGCTAACGTTAGCATTATGTCTACTGTCGTGCATGTAAAAGAGTTTTGGGAACGAGTAAAATGTGTAGGTCCTCTTCTCAGACCTGTGAGGCAAAGCACTGCTGCACACACATCCTGCCGGCTAGCAAGCTATGCGCCCCGGCATGTTGATACGATAGTAGCCCCTTTAGCTGCACTCGGTGCATCAGTGACGATAGCTATGAGCTAACTAACGCTACAAGCTCAAACACCTTATAACTACTACTATTGTCGTGTCCATAAGTTCCTTGGCAGAATACTTGTGATGACAAAGGTATACAAAGAGGAGAGAACCATTTTAAATCGGGTGATGTTATGAGTTTCGGCTACCAAGCTAAGCTAAGCTACGTTAGCTAACGTAGCTAGCTTCTAACGGTGTATACACTATGTACAACGACACAATGATTTTCATTAGTACAAATATGGTAACATGGTTGTGGCTTTTACAAATAGTGGTTAGCTTTAGAGATGGATGGCTATGATCACGGAGCAATAGTGTTGTTAGGTGAAACAGATACATTTTCATTCATTACTCCTCGGCTAGTAGTAGCAAGGCTCTCTGCCTGCCACTAGCTGTGTGTGACTCTCAGACTCTCTGTGTGTGTGTGACTCTCAGGTGCCTTGCACCTGCCGTGACGACATAATTTCGATTACACATGCACGTTATGAACCATTGATTAAAATATCCATGTGCGTGGTGATTGTGTTGGGCAGACAAAATGTTTGATAAAAACGCTAAAACTGGGTCAATTTCAATATATTTTTTTTC
Source organism: Notolepis coatsorum (assembly GCF_963971535.1). Taxonomy (NCBI): domain Eukaryota; kingdom Metazoa; phylum Chordata; class Actinopteri; order Aulopiformes; family Paralepididae; genus Notolepis; species Notolepis coatsorum. Next base: position 51,323,020 of record NC_140176.1, on the reverse strand, counting down.
TTCTTCATGAAAGTCACCATTGGCCTAGTCCACATTGTTTATTGAACAAAAATACAACCTGCAAGTTGGCCTTTAAAGAAATAATTTTTTCATCAATACGTTCCCATTTTATAGCGTCTTGAATATAAGCATTATATAGGATTTGGTCTAGTATATTTCCTGGAAGGCGAGATACAGGGCACTAAGCTAATAACATTAAATCGAATGGCGTTTCGGCACTACAGAAGCTAGAGCTAAAACTCAAAATGCATATTGTCGGTATTCATGGGGACGTCGTTTCTGATTATTGATTACCAATAACGGCGTTAGCCTCAGTAGCCACATTCGCTGATCGGCTGGTTGAGTATGACAACAAGGCCTGATCAGCATGTCATTTTCGTGAAAAATATCTTACCGTGGGCCGGTTGGATCCCCAAAAGGATTTCCCAGTTATCGATCGCCATCTGGTAGATCGATATGTCCATTGGCTGATGATATATTCCTTTACTGCATAGTGAATTCGGCGTCGCAAAAGGTATTCCAAGCTACAGGCTACACGTATAGATTCCAGCTAACAGGAAACTCCATTCAAAGTAAAAAAAAAAATAAAGCACCGTTCTGCCACAGGGAACACTGCATTATCGAGACAGCGCCCCTACGAGGATCTGGCCGGTAATGCACTTTTCAGAATTCCAAGAGTAGGGTAAATCTGCAGTGCCGCTCGTGACATTGAGTAGGTTATTAAAATGGAATAAAAGCCAAAACAACCTTGCCACGGACATGTCCGTGGTTGGCCGGGAACCAGTTAATGGACACCAGCCGGTCTTCCTCAGATCCTGGTTCTGCCTGGACAGCGGCACCACGTCTTCTTCAATCCAGAACGAATGCACAATTCAGTCTAGGCACCACGTCTTCTTCAATTCAGTCTTTGCTGAGGTTGTCTTTCATCTTCTGTACTCGATACGATAGGAACATCAACGAACACGACCGCAATAACGCACTCACTGGTATTTACTGCGCGCGCCGTTCAAGGCGCAAAGCTACATTTCACGTTAACACTTCACGTACTGACCGCAGGTCTCGGCGGTAGCTACTGACTTTTAGCTTATTAAAACTCCATCAAAACTCTCACAGAATATACATCTGCTTCTTTCTTCAACAATGTCATTCACTTTCTTGAAACTCACAGCACTGACGAAGCCTCTTTCGCTCTCAGTCGAATGTTACTTTTCAGAAATGAACGCCGCCATTGGCGCAGTTAGCATGATATTCTCTCAGACACGAGGGTACCCGTTGCATAAAACTCATGTTACGATAACAATGCGACCACACACTGTTATTAAACTGTCCGTTCTAATGTCCGTTACTTCTTTTTAGAAGTTGTGTTGGCTTAACGTCAACTTCTAGTAGTTTTCGTGAAAAGACGGTATTTTCCATGCCTCTCTCATGGACGACGTCCCTTCCAACTTGCCTGAACACGCCTGTCACTGTGGGACTCCACTCAGGTACTCCATTCTGATAGGCTTGTTCTGAAAACTCCCGCCCCGCTCGTGATAGGACCATGTACCTGTTCATAATGATTCCACTATGTGTAGAAATACGATGGTAGGATAACCATCTATTTGCATCCCCTACATTAGGCTTATTTTTTTCTTTATTCTTAGGCAATTTTTTTGTTATTGTTATTTGTGACTTTGTTTTGTCTTCCTAAATGTTTACTGTGAGCGATTTGTAGTGCCAAATTTCCCTCGGGATGATCAAAGTATTTCTATTCTATTCTATATTTTTTATTAATCAAGATGAATAGTCACCCCAAAAGCAGGCGCTCTTACAAGCCTGAACACCAATGCTTCACAAAGATGCACTGGTCTTATCATGTATCCAATCCTCCCCTGTTTATTTGTTTTGTACATAGGCTGTGCATGTGTTTATTTGTTTGTTTGTTTATTTGTTTATGTGTATGATTCTTAACACATTCAGGGCCATGTATTCTTTCACCATAGCAGAATTGTAGAGGCATCGCCCCAGACTGGGATCACTAATCTCCCCACCTGATATTTTGATTCAATATAATGTGTTCGGCAAAGGAGGATCATTTAACACCATAATGTTGCTGTGTTCCTTTAAGCCCCATGTTATCCTAAATAAGTCGTCAAGGAAAATACGGACACACATACGCAGTAGGAACACGTGACACACAGAGACACACACATGGACACATATAACAAATAGAGGGTTGAACTCATTATACATGTGCTGAGTAAGAGCATATAAGTATTATACACAAACCCATTCTCTCTTACTTCCACTACGACACACACACATGCACACTTCTTCTCATGAAATAGCCCAGTGTTGCTGTGGCAAATCTATCGCTCACTTAACCCCAGCATCCACAGCAGCAGCATCTAAGAAAAGAATAAAATGTTGGGTTATGTATTCCTGAAAACATGACCCCTTTTGGAGATAAAAAGGTTTTCCACCCCAGAGCAGTGAGAGATTGGCTTTTATCGTTATTTTCCCTCCTCTACGAGAGTCTCGGGCCTGTAATTGTGGGGTAAGAAAAAAGCTGGTTTGTTTACCCGTCTGTCATCCATCCATCCTCCCTCCAACACTGACAGGATGTGATGGGTGTCAAATAGGATTTTATGTTTTCGAGGCCACGATAATATGGTCGCTGCTCTGAGTCTTTCTTTCCAAAACCTCACGACATCCCTTAATCACACTGATCACTTAACTCTTTCAGTGCCACTCACGAGATTTCTCGTGTTTTTTTATAGGTGGTTGCTAGCCACTCACGAGATTTCTCGGATTTTTTTTTTTTTTTTTCTTTTTTGCGATCTGAAAAATTATTGCATCACCCGAGCCTACCCGAGTATTGCCGAGCTGCGCCGGTGATCACTGTGGAAAAAAGCGCCCCCTGTCGTCTCCCAGATGACATAAGTGATTTTGGAATGGACTCAATGAAAATGAATGGGGAAAAAAATCCGGTACTCCACATTTTCCAGTTCACTGATCCAGCCGGGGTTACTAGAGTTCATTCTGGAGCCTCAGATCTCCGCGGATCATGGAGAACCACTGTGTCGCGTTGGATCCATACACGTATCGATTTTTTCGAATGGTGATCAGGAATTGGAATATACCAGTTGGATACCATCTGATGTCAGGTAAGGACTCTGTGTTATCAGTGGTAGGATAATCAGAGTAATTTTGATGAAGTTATAAGCTGTTTTGTGAAATCTCTTCTTTCGTTTTCACTGTAAAAGTCCGAGAGGAAATCAACAAGGCGATTGTCCGCGCGCGGCCGTAATGTGCGTGCGTGCACGTATAATATTGATCATCTAGCGTTTATTTGAAAACGATTCATAAAAAGGCAGACGAATATCAACGTTGTGGAATATTCCACTAAAAGACGATTTTCATAGAATGCTCCAGAATGAGTTGTTTTTTATATCAAAACGGGGGCTTTTCTAACTGCTCTGAAACGGCAACGACGCGATAAAAAAACAATCTGCCTTCACAGCACTGTCTGGAACATAGTCTTTGATAATGCGATGGGCAGATTAGACACATAGCCATAATTTAAAACATAGATTAGGCGATATTAACGTTAACATTGGCGCGGATGGTGGCATTCAAGCGGTAAAATGGAAAACCAGGCATGGCATTTAAAGAGTTAAAAGCTGGACCGAAAATCAACATGGGATAAATGTAATTACTTAAAAGGCAGCCGACAACAATTTGTTGCAAGTAGGGTTCTTATTTATTTTCAAAACACTCACTTATCGTTGAGATTGCCACTCAGAACCTGCTTCGTGAACTAAAAGAAAACACTTGGATATGAATGTTTTTTTTTGGAATGTTGAAAATGGATAAACCTTTATTTAAATTGGGTAAAGTAACATTGCTATTGATATCCTGTTTTCTAGAGTGACCAGAGTACATGCAAATATTCATAAAACAAACCATTTAAAATATATGAATGCAATGATAATATTAACATTAACAAAAAATCAATAATAATACAATTATACAGTAAGTATAGTTGATTGAAATGAGCCATCTTATTTGTTCTCAAATCTTTTCTCATTGTGTGATCTAAAAGTGACTTTATCATCAATCCAGAAGTAATCCTTCTAAATATTTACAATGTGGGAGAGTACTGAAATCAATTTACTTAGCTCTGGAGAACAGACTATATTTTGAACAGTCTATCAGCATTTAACACAGGTTTGAGATCTAGAAGTGCACCCTGCAAAGATAAGATATTCCTTCATCGATCCCCTTGGGGAGGTACAGGTATAGGCAGGAATATGAAGACATTAAATATAGGTAGTGTTGAAAAGAAAGCTGCAGATTTGCAATAGAGTCAGTCCAACAGTATGGAATAGTGTTATCTGCATATTAGAAGTTTGTAAAGACAAGACAATAGAATTAATATGAATAGTGAACAGAACGGGCCCTAGTATTGAACCTTGTGAGGAAGAAACTCGAACTGAACATTACCCACTTTATGCACTGCTGTCTGTCAGAAACGTAGTCGTTGAACCATCTCCAGGCATTAGGATCAATTCCAATACTTAAAATAAGATAAGATGGCTCTTTATAATCCCCTTGGGGGAATTCAGGGGTCATATCAGAACGGGGATGGGGAGGGGAGGTACAGGCAGAGTAATATAAATAAAATAAATACATAAAGGTATAGTAGATAATAAACTAGATAAAAGTTAATACTTAAATACTTAATAATAAATATACATAGGAAGAGGAAATTATCAACTTTATCAAAAGCGTGTGACACATTATCATATTTTAGAATTAAGGAAGTAGTAAGATCTGCTCTGAAGGAGGATTGATGGAGGGTTAACACAGAGTATCTAGTTAAGAATGACCCGAGTTGACTGTTTATTAATGTATCTGTTGGTAATATATTTTCTTGTTCTAAAGATAGTGACTATCAAAATCAAATTTCAACTGAATGTTAATTCCGCCAGGGACATTTTTGTCTTAAAGATTAAATATAAACAAGATTATACAGTTCTATTTGACAGTGTAGGGAGTGGTACAGCTCTTTCAATGGGATGCCGTTCCATTGTCATGTGGGCTTATGAAGCCTGTGGAGACATATGTTGAGATATTTGGCCATACAAATACATTTGACTCGACTTTGACATGTTCCCAGCCCAAATGAATGCAACAGATCTCGCCTGGGAGTGCAAATATTAAAACTTGCCACGAGTACATACAGAACAGAGCCTGAGAGACACACAAGCTGGGGTATACTGCCAATATTACATACCGGCTTACGGACGGGATGCAGAGTAGACGGCATATCATGATGATGGAATGGACTAATGTAGGTGGAGGCTGGGGTGTAATGCAATTTTAATCAGTCCGACATTACTGGCAATTCCTGTGTGGTTCGGATTAGTGATGTGATGCTGTGGTAATAAATGTCAAATATCTTGGGAGATACAGTGACTGAGTGGAGTCGCTATGGGCAACGTTATATTATTTTATATTATAATATATTAACTGCAAAGGATACATTCATACATTCATCTGATTAATTTCTTCAAATGTGTCATTGACTATGATGTATGTTTCTTATCTACAAAAAAATACATTTGAAATGTTTTACCATATACATGCATGGTATATTCACATACATTCTTGAAGTCTCTGTCCTTGTATCAAGACCTCAGTCAGTCAACTAAAGAATAAGAATACATCTCTGTTGCTTTTTCTTCCAGTGCAAACACTGTATAGAGTTACTGGCACCGATGGAAATAAATCATTGAACAGCATTGAGCAGAATGGTGGATATCAGCCACATACTAATCTCCAAATTGAAAGCAGCAGGTTCACATCCCCTTTGCCGTAGGCTAGATTGAGATGTGCACCCCTGATGAAAATGTCATTTAGGCTGATGAAATTATACCATAAAGAGTATTGAATATGATAACATTTGGTCTGTTGATAAGCTGCGCATGAAAGGGTATCAGTGAGAGTCTTATAAAACGGATCAAATGAAAACAGGAGGAAACTTATAAAGAAAATAAAGAATAGAAAGGGGAAAAAAAGGTACCATGGTAATAAATACAGTAGATGTTTATTTGTCCGTGTTTGGTGTGTCTCAGCAGTGAAGACCGACCAGCTCCAAACCATCAAGCGGGAGCTGACCCAGATTAAGATGAAGATCGATGCTCTGCTGGGCCGCCTGGAGAAGATCGAGAAGCAGCAGAGAGCAGAGTCCGGTGAGGAAGCACACAGGGCTACCCTATAGCCCAACAACAACAACAACAACAACAACAACAACAACAACAACAACAGTAACACCCACTACTGAGGGAAGGAAATTAGCACCCGCTAGTCATCAGTCTTCCTGACAGTAGGGGAGATAAGAGCCCCCGGCGCTCTGTCATAGCGCTAGACGGGTGTCAGCGCCATGCTGGCTTTATATGAGAGGTCTTTATAGATGCCCTACATTGGAGGACATCGTACAGTATAGCAGGGGATGCATAGTATAGGTCATTCAGACAAACACACCAACTGCATTATCAGCAGGTGGACCTTAGGTTTGTCAGCATACCAACATTGGGAATGTTGCTTTTAAAAATACAATGCAAGGTTTCTTTGTAATCCACAGTAATGCAATCTGATTATTTGACGATGACTTTAGATAATTTTTTTTTACTCAAATTGCAATTTGAATAGTGTTCTCTTTTTCAACAGCCATTCTCAACCATTGTTGCGAGATGTGTAAAAGCAATGTTCACACCGATGATCATACAATGCAAATGCATTTTCCCCCTTCAAACAAGTTTCTGGGTAATCCAACAATTAAGAACAAGTAGATATAAGAGCAACCGCTACAAGCTCTCCTTCCTTCCTACATCCATCGCTCTCCTAAATAATACTAGAGGTAGATGCCTTTGAGGTGCCACCTAACAGTGGGCTGTCACCTCTTTCTTTCTTTCTTGTCCAAGTCTTAATCTGTTGTAATTTAATTAGGGCAGGGTGCAATATGAAGCTTTTTGAAATGAGTTTACCTACTTATGTATTATGGTTGCACGTCTCTATGTATTGTCATATTTGTCTGAAGTCCTTTTGTTTTTACTAACTGAATAAATGAATGATTTTATATATTTTTTCTTCTTCTTTGTTTACACTGTTATCGCAGAATGATGCAGCACTGATGTTCCAAGTAAATTTTCCCCTCTGGGACAATAACGTTTATTCTTATCTTCTTATTAACAATCTGTCCGTCTGTAATCTGATCACTGTGTTGTAAGCATTACAGCTCCCTCTTCTTTGTCATCGGATTACCGCCAATTCCTGTACATGTTATCCATCTCTTCCATAGGCTATCTATGTACCGTATATATCATAAATTATCAACGTCCGTTTGGTATCGAGAGTTTTTTCTCCTTGTACAGTGTCCTCCTGTTCTTAACGTTTTTTGTTAAAACAAGTGTTAAATAGCTCTACATTCCGACAGCCATCGCCGATATAGAGTGTTTGTTCAGTAACATGGGTATCCCAGTCCCTCCGCTCTGCAGTAAACACAAAATACATTTCCTGGTATCCCGTCCCACTTTATACAATCAGGAGAGAGAACCCTAGATATTTTAACTTACTGCACTGTCAGATTATTTGACTTGTTTCAAGCTCGTATTTGTTTTTATTTATTATTTTTGTCAGACCATTTTTGCAGTGAGAGTTCTCTCTCCTGATTGGATAAAGTAGGATTCCAGAACATTTATTTTGTGTTGACTGCAGAGTGGAGGGACCCATGTTACTGACCAGACGATCTATATCAGTGGTGGCTGTCGGAATGTAGAGCTACTTAAAGGGGCTATGCATTATAAATGTCATTTTTCAGTCTCTAGCATTGTATTATAGTAATAGGAGTTCGTATCAATGTGTTTTAGGGTCTAAATACCATATTGGCGGATTGCTCCGATTCAGCCCAGCCCCTCTCGACCTCTAGTAAATCGGGTCATTTTGATTTGAAGTCCTGAGTCACGTCATTAGGCGCACAGTGATGCGATTGGCTCTGTGGTTGGAGCTAATGCCCGCCCCCATTCTACCTAGAAAAGACAGCGAGAGAAGCTGCGGGGCCGTGCGCTTTGGAGGGAGAGAAAGGAAGAGAGAGCCGAGAGGGAGAGAAAGGAGAGAAAGGAAGAGAGAGGGAGGGAGGGAGAGAGAGGGGGCACTTGGGGGGGGGGGTACCTGCCGGCCGCGCGCCACACGGGAGATTGAAAGAAAGAAAAGAAAAAAGTTGCCCCGTCTCATCAGCGAGAGCCGAGTGGGAGAGAAAGGAGAGAAAGGAAGAGAGAAGGAGGGAGGGAGAGAGAGGGGGCACTTGGGGGGGGGGTACCTGCCGGCCGCGCGCCACACGGGAGATTGAAAGAAAGAAAAGAAAAAAGTTGCCCCGTCTCATCAGCGAGAGCCGAGTGGGAGAGAAAGGAGAGAAAGGAAGAGAGAAGGAGAGAGGGGGCACTTGGGGGGGGGGGGGACCTGGACCTGCCGCACGGAGGTCCGCGCGACACACATCTCCGAACGGGAGAGTGATAGAAAGAAAAAAAGGAAGAGAGAGGGAGGGGCTTCTCTCTCTCTCTCTCTCTCTCTCTCTCTCTCTCTCTCTCTCTCTCTCTCTCTCTCTCTCTCTCTCTCTCATGGTATAAATGATTATTTGTGTAAATAAGGTTATACGCCGACCATTAAGAAAATACATGTTAGTTTAGGAATAAGGGGCAGGTAACTATAACTATAAGATTTATTCTTCTTCCTGCTCCTTTTGTCCATGGAATGACTATTTATGATTTTTTAATGAAGAAACTATGATTGTATTATTCCATGTGGCAAATAAAAACTCTGAACTGAACTGAACTCTCTCTCTCTTCCCCCCCCCTCCCTCCCTCCCTCTACCAGTGCAGACTGTGGTCTGACTGTCACTCAAAGTGCTTATGGGCGGAGCCAGGCCATAACAGCCTGATTTCTTGAGGCTGAAAAATGATGGTTTCGAGTACTTGATTAGAAATATAAAACAATGAATTTTTTTGAAAAAAAACTTACAAATGTCTTCAATAGACTAACAGGAATTGTGTAAAGTTGCCCAAATAGTGCTAGGAATAGCAGTGCATAGCCCCTTTAACACTTATTTTAACATGTAGAACAGAAATATCACTTACAGCCCCTTTAATCCCCCCACCCCCCACTCTCGTTCAGAGGCTCAGAGAAAGTACGAGGACAACTGCGACTCCCTCCACGAGGGCTCTGTGTCGGAGACAGCAGACCACTCCGGGGAGGAGGCCGGCGAGGGGGCGCCGGACGTGGAGGCGGGAGAGATGACGGATGGCAGGGAGGATGACTACGACGAGGATGGAAGCCACCATCTGGTAACCGCAAACCGGTGGCAGGGTGGGTGGGTGTCGAGGTCGAGGGGGAAGGAGAGGAGGGGAGGGGAGAGGAGAGGAGAGGAGAGGAGAGGAGAGGAGAGGAGAGGAGAGGAGAGGAGAGGAGAGGAGAGGAGAGGAGAGGAGAGGAGAGGAGAGGAGAGGAGAGGGAGCCACCGTGGGAGATGTCAAGTTGGGCAGACAGTCTTGGGCCCTGTCACAAAGTTAATTTTATCAGAATTATTCATGGATTTTGAATCTGAGAGACTGGGGGGTTCCACATGAGTGAATGGTGAAGGGGCCTCGGCTGACAGTTTCTCCCAGTCGAAGCTGGAGGATCAAGTGGAGTGGAGGCAGGTCTCTCCAGACCCCCCCCCCCCCCCACACACACACACACACACGCACATGAACCGTCACCGGCTGTAATTAAAGCAGGGATCTCCAGGCACACAGAGGCAAGTCAAACCTTGTCATGAAATGGTGTGGAAAATGAAGACATGATGTAGAGGTAGACATGATAGAATGAGAGCCAAGACAACTCTTCTTTTTTCCCTCTGCAAAGTCACATTGAAAGTAGGAAAGGTGCTGATACTGTATGGCAACACAAGCTAAGAGTGACTAAAGAAATGGATCAACTCTGAGTTTGAACAGCACATGGTTTTATGATGGTTATCTCGTGATGGTTTTGGTTATCTCGTGATGGTTTTGTGATGATTCTCGAAATGAAGTTTTAGCTTGATGAATATATTATTTGGACTACAGGGGTATAAACCCTCTCTGTGATACATCTACAGCGCTCATGGATTTCTTCATTTAATGTGCCACTCTTTTGTTGTTCAAAAGCCTTAAGGATACCATCAAATCACTTATATCTCATGTCAGCTTTTGAAGTTGAAGCGGTTTTACATCAAAAGAATGATCTTGTATTTCACCCGGGTTCATCCGTGGGTTCAGTGTGACCATGCTTTTCCTATTACAGGATATTTATTACCCATTGAAAAATAGAGTGTGGGCGAGTCATCCTTGATCTAAGTCTTGTCTTGCTGGTAATGGAAGAGATTATTTTTCTGAGGCAGTGTGGAGGAGATGTATTTGTTTCCTGAAGTTGCTATTGATCACAGATAGTGATCATGTGTCGTCGTCCACTCAGGGCTGCTCATCTTGAGCCTTTGGTCAGCTTTAAGATCCAGTGCAAAGATATTTTTTATTTGGTCGTAAAATAGCTTATAGTGGAATATTAATGTACTGAGTGTAATTTATTTCAGATTCAGATGTGCCATTTGATTTGTTATGAACTGTCTGAGCACAAGCCGACTCTCTGTAGGCTGAGGGGGCGCGGCCCTCTGTTCGCGAGACACTTGTCACAATGTTGCAAGTGCCTACAGTATAGCTACAAGACCCCTACTGTACCATGCAGGCGTACCGCTCTGCGACAAATGTCAAGTGACGTAGTGGGTAGTGGCCAATCGGGGTAACCAGAGTACATTATGCAATATCTTCAAGGAAACAGATTGGTTATCTGAAATGGATTGATTCTGTTGATATCCAGGGGGATATACATCAAAGCGTCATAATTTTCACAAAAACAACAGTTATAACATTTTGGGTATTTTTACCTTCCGTTAAAAAGAAAATGCAACAAGATAAAAAATAAATAAAAAGATTTTCATTGTACTGCATCTTTAAGATGAGGCTCCCCAGTTGAAAATGGTGATTTTGGCAATATAGGAAACATTTTTAGATTGTAAATTGTAAATGGCTGCATTTATATAGTGCTTTTATCCAAAGTGCTTTACAATTTGTTCCTCACATTTTTACCCATTCACTCGCACATTCACACACCGATGGCAACCATGCAAGGTGCCAACCTGCTCATCGGGAGCAATTAGGGGTTAAGTGTCTTGCTCAAGGACACTTCGACACGCTGCCCGGGAGGAGCGGGAATTGAACCGGGAACCTCCGGATTACCAGCCGACTGCTCTACCTCCCGATCCACTGTCGCCCCACTGATATTATCATATCATAAATATTATCATATTTAGTCTCTACAGCTCCTGCAGTTCTTCATAAAATATATAAAGCAATCATCAAAAGGAACTATAAATATTACATGTTCATGTTTTTTTATGAGCTGCATCATGTACACCAAGCTATTGTAAAAATGTTTGTGTAAAAATGCTTTTCTGCCACCAAATTATACATGCTACTTCTAAACAAAAATAGCTGGTAATTTTCTTTTAATTTGGAATCAAAATTATTTACCCTTTGCATAGTATTCTTTCTCTCCAAACATTTTTTAACCAATCAATGATAGGTACTGTGTTGAAAATGCTATGTCCATAATAAATGAATGCTCTTCTTTCTATATGCTTGTTTCCAGATAGAGAACCATGTATCGGACATTGATAACTGAGACGAGGTAAGAGCTTTGGGTCAATATCTGTGTACTTCCTAGATGTTTCTTCAAGTCCTAGGAGGGGGGGGGGGGTGCATTGTTAAAGGTAAAACCATTAGACGCCATCCTGAGCATCTCAAGCATCTCATTAATCATCTGCTAAGTCATAAGCTTCATGACATTTGGAAGGCCAGCTCCACTGAAGGGCAGCTAATGCAGACTTTGACGGAGGGAGTAATAATGGTATCCCAATGGCCCAGAACTACCCATAAACAACATTCATCTAATTGAATTGTGGTGTAGGAAGTGGCTGTGAGATGCAGGGCCTAAGGTAAACCGTTACCCGCCTCTCAGGGTGTGGGTAATGATGCAGACACATCATCAGTAGGCTTAGTACTCGCTGACTTATCCCAGCAGGGGTCCTTTCACCCGGGTGGTGTAACATTCAGATAAGAAAAGTTTTCTCAAGTCTGGAGCCCACAAAGCAGAAAGATAAAGAAAAACTATATTTCTAGATATACACTGACATCCTACACCCCTGGGTCAAGAACAAACCAAGAATGAAGTCAGTCATCGTCATATGATGTTCTCAATCATGATTTCAATTTTAACAAATTTACATAATGGAGCAGCCCTAGAGCCACATGTTCCAGCTTTAGAATGCCACCGGTGGCCGTATTCACAACGTGCTCGCATGGAGCATACATTTTACACACCATAAAAATCCCTCTGGGGGGGTTGAGAGGTCGGGCGCAGAATATTATGAATGTTCCGCTCGCTGGTGCTCCAGTGCCAAGGATGGAAAATTGCAGTGGGAAGAAACCGCAATAAGTTTTATGTCCAGGGGGATTAGAGTGCAGACTGCCCTCTCTCTCTCTTCTTTCCTCCGTCCCACGCTCCCAGAAAATATCTGTCTGGTTCCAAAGATGTCTCCGCGGCCATTCAGAGCGGGCGAGCTTTGAGCTCTTGTCTGTCTTAAGCCTTGTCAGATTTACAAGAATATAAATAACCACGTGTTCGTCCTGGGATGTGTGTTTTTATATGTTTTATTTTATTTTATCAATATCGCTCCAGGGTGCTGACAGACCACACCACACCACCCCCACCCCCCTCCCCAGACTGTGGAGTTAAGCCGACGTCATCACCTGCAGGACCACAGGCTGTACTGAAAATGAAAAGACCAGATTTTTTGTGTAAAACTAGATGATTCCCGTCCACTTTTCTTCACACTGAAGGAGATGTTGAATTGCATTTAGACGGGCATTGGAATGTGACGTGCTTCTCGAAAAAAAGAAATGTATTAGAGCCCCCAGTTTTAATGCATCTGCCTTTTTTCAGTTTAGTTCATAGATATTTAAGTGTATCTGATGTTTTTTTTTCAAGAAGCTGACACAAGTTGTACACTGTTACTGTTTAAACTTGAGAGAGAAACGAAAAGCATTGCTTTTTGAAAAAAAGAAAAAAAGAAGTGATTGAATTGTGTTGAAGGAAGCGAATGTTCTTGATGTTGATGACATTTGTTGCTGCTTTCGGAAACATGTTTGTTACTATATGTACACAACAGAGATGTCTTTGCATTTAGCCTTATGTTTTTATACTGTATGGTTTTTTTGGTCAGACATGAAAATCTTAACAAATTGTATGACATTCAACACAATTTAAAGGAAGCATCGATATCAACCTTGTTTTGGCCTTTTCACACATAGTACAAAAGCTGATAGCCGGGAGCATATAGCATAACCTCCAGCTTATCCATTTATTACATGGATCCCCTGCAGAGTTATTCTATCATATATTCCAAACTCCTGCCAAGTTTCTGAATCAGAGAGAGCTTCCTGTGATAGCCAGCCAACATTGGTGCAGGCACCATGCCAGGAAGCATCGCCCCCACGTCTCAGTGCGTTCTCCCCCTGCTCGGCCTGTGTATCCCCAAAACGGGCCGATGTTCTCTATATTTACATTTTACATTTAGTCATTTAGCTGACGCTTTTATCCAAAGCGACTTACAAGTTCTGTACGACAGGTCATCAGGAAGGATACAACTCTATCAGCTGAGTAACAATATTCATCAAAGTGTTGCGTGTTACAGTGTAGGTTAGTTTATTAGGACAAGTGCATGACAGTAAGGTTAGTTAAGGTTAGAATTTTTTTTTCATTTTTTTTTTTTTTTTCAGATAATGGTTGAAGAAGTGCGTCTTTAGTCGACGGCGAACTCCACACAGAAAGGCCTGGGAGATCCCCCAACTGGGTACCTGGCATCGCGGAAACCTGGTACCCAAGCGGGAATCGAACCCTGGAGCTTCTTGCTGTGAGGCGACAGTGTTAACCACTACACCACCGTGCCGCTAGCATGGTGTGCAGCTTAGTCCTGGGGGCTTTGAGGAGGTAGGCTGTGCCGGAGCAGAGGGAGCGTGAGGAGGACTGGGGGGTGAGGAGTTCCTTGAGGTAGGCAAGGGCACCACCATGTAAAGTCTCCTCACTTAAGCTCAGTTCCAAGCCTCAAGGAAAGGCTTCTAACAAATGTGCCATGCACACAAATGAACCCCTTCAAGGCTATAGTCACGGTTGGTTTTATGTCAATTCTGATTAACTGAATGATTAATGGAACGCTGCAAAGTAAATTATGTCACTCGAAATCCGTTAAAATGATTGGATGTCATAAATGTTCAGCTTTTTATTATTCATTAATCATTCACATCAAGCTCATTGCCCCGGGTTATACATTTTCTTTTTTTCTTTTTGCCGATAGTAGTTAAGTTAAATGTTATTGATGGTTTAAATAGATAGATAGACATTTTTCTTTTTCCATACAGAACTTTTATTGCTGGCAGTCAAACACATCAAAACATGCTGGCAGCACTGCCTCTGAGAAAAAAGAAAAGAAAAAGCTCTTTCAATTTAAACGTGTGGTGAATGATGATAATGGGTAATATTTAGCACTATTTTTGTATCGCAAAATATATTTGAGGAAATGGCTGTGCTACATGTTTAGCTTTTATTGCCAGTAGTCTGTTATTTAATGAACATTATGGTGTTGTGTCAAGTTATTTTGCAAAAGTAAAATCTGATTGCCTTCAACTGTTGTGATTTAATCCGATCACTTTAATGATATTTTCAACTCATCCCTCACCCGTTAAAGTCTTTTATTTGCCCTGTAAATAGCCTTTGCCGTAATTATTTGAAATCTACATTACCTAGAAAAACTGACATTTTATAAAGTTTGAGATTATCACATCATATAGTGAGGCAAAATATGTTGGGATTGTTGCAAATAACCCTCTGTTAGTCAACTAGAATCATGCTTGGGTTGGGACATGAGGGTTCTAGAAATGTGTAATTGAAAACTGTTGTATAGAAATGTACATTTTTGTAAAGATATTTTTATCAAAGGCATGTTTATTGTATCTTTGTATTTTCATTCCATGTACAATGCAGTATATGATTGCAACTGTTGTATGGCTATACAGACCATTGTATAAGTCAAAGTACAATGACCTGTCATTGCATTTGTGCTCTTATCAGTCAATAAAATGTTATTGTTTTGTGTCATGTAATTAACCAGTCACAAGTTTTAATGATAAACACTTTCTTTTACAAATAAATGTAAAGTGAAAGACAACCTTTTTATACTCCACTATTTTTCACAATCATAATAGAGCTCTTAATAACACTATAATTATCAATAATTAGCCAATAATCACTGATGTATTATGATAATATTATTTGCAAATAATGAATTGCATATTTGATTATTTTCTAAATCCTTTGTTAAATCATTTGGAACTATCTCAGTTAAAAAACTATTAGGAACTGCCCCAGATCTCATTACGTATAGCCTTGGTTAATTGTGAGTGCATCATTTAATCATGATTTATGGTTAATCATACAGTGTGCACATTTTAAGAAAAGCTGTATTTTCACTTTACAGCAGGGAGACCGGGGCACAGTGGATCAGAAATCTTATATTTCAGCATTTTACCTGGCTTGATGACAGCATGGTTCTGGTCTACTGTGGAATTGATATCAGAATATGTTCTCTATAAAACATGTCTATCATATCCTGCCAACTGCCAAATATGAGATGCTGAGATGGGGTTGAATGTAAAAATATATTTGATCCACTGTGCCCCAGTAACGGGGTACAGTGGATCACTACCTGGGGCACTGTGAATCAGTCCAGATATTATACATAATTTTTCTGAAACCAGATAAAGCATGCAATAGTATGGCACAGATTGATATAATATATATATATATATAGTTATATTTGGAATAAAAAATAGTTAAATTGAGGAGTTAATATTGCCGTTAGTCAACAAACAAAGCAACCTCCTTTTACCGGGGCACAGTGAATCACTTAAGAAACCCGAAATTTTACATTTGATGGTACAAAACGGGGATTACCTTTCAATTCTTCACAAAAGTGTGTTGCCTGGAAATTAAACACATTTTCAGATATGGATTAACCAGAGGCACACACTGATGACATCATCAAGGCATTCCTGTGTACAAGTTTCTATAAATAGCCACTGATTCACTGTGCCCCTTGATCCACTGTGCCCCGGTCTCCCCTACTGCAGAACAGTGTTGGTGGGAATAAATCTGCCAAATTACTTTCAATCAACAGAAAACTGGATGCCATAATGACGGATTGTCAGCTTTAATTCCATTACTCTTTGTCTGGCAGCCAAGCATTAAATGGAATGTGTAATTTTGTCATATATTTGCACACTAACATCCCGACCGCTATAGCCCTTTCCAATCTCAAGCTGGCCCCCGAACTGGTGCACAGCCGGAGTGGATCACTCCACCGCCTGACTTAATAGCGTCTCAAAGTGGGCCACCATGGTGAGCGGAAGCGAGACCCATGGGTCTACGTCCAAACAGAATACATTTTTGATGCCCAATTGATTGGTCGGGCCGAAACGTGAAGAGGGAAAAGTGGTGAAATGAGAAATGCAGTCGGTTCTATCCCCCCCCCCCCATCAGCTGAATTGGATACAGATGCTCAACAATAGAAGAGCACCCATGATTGCATTGAGATGAGGTGGGAATGGAACTTTTTAAAATAAAATTCTTGACTTTCCACTGGGAATTTGTCTGCTGGCAGGGACGCCATGACAATAGTATGTGATATTTTGACAGTACTGCAATACAATCCAGGTGGTAAAGTGTCTTGCTCAAAGGTGGGGTTCAGCTTTTGCTAACCCATAGAGCAGGGGTCTCAAACTCGCGGCCCGCGGGCCAATTGTGGCCCGCTGGATGATATTTTGCGGCCCCCTACTTGACACCAAAGGTAAAAAAAAATTATAATAATACTTTTTTTGTACTTTTTAATTTTTTTAATTTTAATTTTTTTAATGTTGTGGGACTTGTACAGCACTTTGTTCAACTTTGTCAGTGCTGTAAAGTTTAAACCTTTTAAAATCGTAGACAAACAAAACACTTTGCTTTCATGAAATATTGTAAGCCGTCATTTGAGGCTTTATAAAAGCAGCACAATGAACACAAATCTGTCAGTGCCGAGTCCGACCTCATCTTAAATAACAAACAGCATTGCTTGTTGTAGTTAACAAAGAGAGGCAGAGTTGATTTTGCAAAAAAAAATAAAAAATCATATATAATATTTGATGCGGCCCAGCCTCACCCAGACTCTACCTCCAGCGGCCCCCATGTAAATTTAGTTTGAGACCCCTGCCATAGAGGCAATGGACCTCCAATCACAACTGTTTACTTGGACAAACAAAAGGGAAGCAATAGCTGTGATTGGAGGATCAAGAAAATAGGGCAGGGTTTGAGATTGGGTCAATTGGTTTCCCAACGCAAAGGACCCAGGTTCATATCGAGGTGATTGGTTACAATGGCATTCACATGCAGTTCACCGTACACCTCCACATGGTTTGGGGATCCGTTCAGACCTGGTGCTGCTAGTCAATCATATGAACTCTGTCGACTTATACCCAACCCGCTATTGGTTCTGTCGGCTCTCCAGTAGCAGAGTTTCCTGCTACTTACAGGGCTGTCTGTCTGCTACAGCGATTTGACCTGCAGCTTTACCGTTACTGAGCCAGTCCTCATACCCTTCCTGCTCTCCTGTCGCCACTGGGCTGAAAATAAGGACCGTATATCAATATATTTGGGGTCAGGGGTTTAGGCTAGAATTAACCTAGAATATCTTTTGGTGGAGGACGCAGGGTGCCTTTAGACATGCAGCGTAAAGAACGACTTAATCATCCAAATTAAGAATTTAAGTATGTTACTGTATTTCCATGGTCTATGAATGTGCAATAAATATATTAATACTGTATGTATATATATATATATATATATATATATATATATATATATATATATATATATATATATATATATATATATATATATATATATATAAACACAATCATGCTACTGTCTCAAATCCAGAAATCAGAGAACTAAGACTTAAACAATACATAAAGACTATGGCGAGCAAAAAAACATCATACAAAAACACTAATGCACATTACTGGGCTTCCTTTTAAACCCCATCCATGCACATGGCTTCTGAAAATCACTGATATGAGGCATTCTAGAGAACTCCCCCCCCCCCCCCCCCCCATTAGACTTGTCCATTGATGTCCTTGAAAGGTGTCTGGGTGTCACTTCCACTCTATTAGCGACTCTGTAAAGGTAGCGGAGAGCAGCAACAGATGGCTGATTTAAAGCCCCCCATTTATCCAAAGTAAAAGGTAATGCAGCAAGGTTAATGAGGGCCAACTCCAGTGCCACAACCAATTACCCTGCCGTATCAAATCCACACACGGTACCTGGCATGATGGCCCCACAGCTGTTCCCATTTAACCTATGCATGACAAAGTGTTCACCCCTGGTAGTATGCAGTGATTCAACAAATTTATACAGGTGTGATTGAATAAAAGGTATTTTGAACTGAAACCTAAAAAGAAAATGGAGGGGGGGATCCAGTATCTAGCCTTGACAGTGAATGAAGTCCATTACTGAAATGCTGTAGGTTACAGTTTAAATTACAATGAAAGAACATGATGATGATGGTGATGTTGCCTGTGATGATGATGATGATGATGATGATGATGATGATGATGATGATGATGATGATGATGATGGTGGTGGTAATGCTGATGATGGGGGGAGACAGTGGCTCGGGTGGTAGAGTAGTCGTCTGGCAATCCGGAGGCTCCCGGTTCGATTACCACTCCTCCCGGGCATCGTGTCGATGTGTCCTTGAGCAAGACACTTAACCCCTAATAATTCCCTAATAATGTGTATATATAATACCTAAAACTGCATCCAGTTGGTTATTGCCATTTGTTTTGATGGGCTGCCAGGACCTTAATTGGAAATGGGCTCATTTAAAGAACGTCATTGTACAATCCAGAACACAACCCTCGACGCGAATGTATTTAAAACGGCTGACAGATTAAATTCACTAATATGACCTTGTTTGCCACATTTGGAAAATAGATTAGCGAGCTGCAGTGTATCAGCTCAGTTTTGAGCGTATTGTCCTTGTTGTTTGCAAACAGATTTGCATATTTAAATTACATTAACAGCAAGCATATATGGATTTGTATGAGAAAAATGTCAAATAAAAGAAAATCATTTGGAGCCATGCCAAATCAATCAGTGTTCCCAGACAGGAATATATGGTTGATAATATTTTCATCAATCATCAATTTCCTATTAGGTTATACTATTTATTTATCATCTAAGTCATTATCATTCCACAGCTAGAGAAAATATACAGCTGTGAGGGAGAGAAAAAATTATCTAATGCAGTATCCATTTTTAACATCCAAAAAGTATTTGCTATACTGTGAACGTTCATTTCCCCAGCTCACTGCACAAATCATTCATTAACATTTATATTATATTAGCTTAGGGGTGCATGATGAGCATATCTTCAAGGTCTAATTTGAAAAATATTTAAATTAATCTGTGTATGTGTGTTGCCAGTAATACCACATTTCAAGCTCGAAATGCAGAATGAAGTCTGCTGATTTCCATTCCTGTAGAGGCTGTTAATGAAATCAGCAGGAATTTAGGGCAGCGATGAATGAGGTGATGTTTAAAAGTCATAAAAATTTAGCTTGAAGATAAAAGAAAGATGACTGTAGGCAAATCTGGGCCACTGTACTTTTCACTGAGGACAATATCTAAGATAAGATGAGATAAAATGGATCTTTATTCATCCCTGTGGGGAGATTCTGGAGTCATAGCAGCACAGAAGAGGGAGAGGCGAGGTACAGACAGGGCAATAGGAATAAAATACAATAATAAAACATAATAGTAGATAGAATAAAATGTTTATAATAATGAAGATAAAGGTCTGGTCTGCACTGGATCTCTGAACAGTTGAAACATGCACTGTATACACTATCAATAATATCACTATGTGATACTGTAACTGAGGGGTTACAAAACCCTGACTGTATTAAAGATTGTGATAGATTAAACCACTGCTAGTTATGTACTTTAATTACTGGCCAGACAGTACATCAAATATAGATGGTGAACACCCACAAGAACACGGCATTGACACAGAAATAGTATTTGAGGGTAATTTATTATTATTAGGCAACGTTAGGTTACAGAATGAGAATTAGGGTCGCGCTTGTATGGCGAAGAATATACGTAAAGTCAGTCAAGAGCATAAGTCACTAAGAATAGCAGGAATCCTACGATGGGTCTAAGTTGACACCACCTGTCGTATAGTAGCAGCTATATAGGGCAACACTGGTACCGACTGAGACAATGGGTTCCCTCCGGGGTGTAAGGCCTGGAGGGTAGAGGAATGTTCGGGTACTCCGTCTGATTCAATGAGGAATAAAGAGACTCCAGGTACAGGAGTCGGTCCTTGTAAACTCCCTTGATCAGCAGCAAAAGCAATAATTGTAATCCAGATGCTCGACAGCATTGATGACAGCTAGCCAGCCCCGTCCACGAGGCAGGCCCGAGTTGTAATCCTCACGAGGTTGAATCCCAAACGATAGTGGAAATCAACGATGCTCTTCTCCGGGTACCACGTTCCAAATCAATATAATCCAACCAGGAATGGTTCTGCAATCGCCGACGCCGATTCTCCTGTGCACTATACTTCACATTAAACTAGGTCGAACTTGACGTTACTTCACTAAACTCTGACACTTTTACCATTCTATTCGCACGCGGTTCTCAATGCTCTGTTAGACGCAAGGTTGCTCACTTCACTAAGCGACTAAGCACGGTGTGCGCACCTCAATGTTACCGAACTTGTCACACTGCTGCTTTAGACGAACTGAATGAACTACTGCTGGGCACACCTGCGCCGTATTTATACTTAAGTGGTTATCTAGTACCAAACCTCAGTTCTTGTCTGGTATCAATACACTGCCTCCGGGCATGTTCTGACATGCCCCAAACTCGCCCATTGCACCTGTCTGAGTGCGAGACTGCCTGGAGCCTAGGGCGCTATCCAATAAGGAGAGCGAAATATTACTATGGTTTGGACGCAGGTAAAGGGATATACCGTGTATATATAAATAATATACAAAGTATATAAAACAATAAAGGCAGATTCTCAACTTTAATCTGGCCCTTCACAACAGATACTATATTCTAAGTCAACCCCATGTACAAATATAGCTAACCCAAATCTAAGTCTACGAAAAATTATACAATGAATTATTTATTTATCACGAGACTCATTGGCCTTGACTCATTTTCTGTGAAAAATGTTAACTTATTTTGGCTTGTTACTCTGACTCTGTTCCAGTATCACATATTTTCTGAATGTCATCATCTTGGCTTTATTGTTTTAAAATCCCAATAATGTTGTGGGTCCACCAGACCCTTGAACATTGGGTGAGCAACAAAAACACACGAACACCACCACACGGTTTAAGTATGTACTGTCTGTGTGTAATGTTGTTGTTTTATTCTTTCTTCAATAAACTAGTCTAACACCCTTCATTACATAAGTGGAACTGTGAAGGGTACACATACATTTGGGCGGGGGAGGAGGGTGGTGGTGGGTGTACACGTTTGAACACTACGGTACAGGAGGGTGGTGGTGGGTGTACACGTTTGAACACTACGGTACATGGTAGCTGGATTATGCTGGTGCCGGAGGAATTTTCTGCCCTGTTGTTGGACGATAAGAGGGAATATTCTACCGAGAGAGGTGGAACTGTCCCTCTTTCCACAGGAGTCCTGGAAATCTTTGAGATTGTTCCAGGCGGAAATCCATCATCAGATAATTCAACTAAGGACACGTGTTACCTTGACAAATGGCATGCTGCTGGGGAGGAGGCCGTATATATGTTAAAGTTAACCCATTCCAGAATATGTTGAATCAAAGTTAAAAAAAAAAATAGACTTGTAAAACCACGCCACGGCTTTGTGTAGTTTGCTCTTCCTGAATCTATGAAGAGGCATGAAAAACATGAACAAATGCTTTGAGTTCAAAGAGTCAAAATAAGAAAATTACGATACTAATTTCATCGATCGCAGATCTTGTTGAGCATATATCGCACCACACAGACAGCCAGGGCAATGAAGTAATCCCCATTTGCTATGCATCTGTGTAGGCGGGGTGATCCCTTGAGCTCGGAGCTAATTGCTCTGAATCAATAAAACAATTGAATCCATCTGGAAAGTTCTCGCTCACACTCATAGCGTTGTGACCTTA
The DNA here is from genome assembly GCF_963971535.1 of Notolepis coatsorum. Taxonomy (NCBI): domain Eukaryota; kingdom Metazoa; phylum Chordata; class Actinopteri; order Aulopiformes; family Paralepididae; genus Notolepis; species Notolepis coatsorum. The sequence continues at coordinate 51,300,561 of NC_140176.1, read as the reverse complement.
GATGGAGCCTCTTAGATGGGATGAGACAGCTTTATGTGCTTGATACATGCATGCCAGGGGAATTAATTAGCAATCACTGGGAGATAAATTGGTGTGAGAGAGACAGAGTCAGAGAGTCAGACAGACCGATAAAGAGAGTCAGAGTGAGAGACCTTCTTGTTAAACAGCCTGGTGAATTAACAGAGAGAGACAAAGGGAAACTCTAGACATAATACATTAGCTGCGACCAGCAGCTCTGTAGTTTGTTCCGTTGGTCAGGTCGATCGGTTGGTCGACAAACATTTCCCCACCCTCTCTAGTGGCCACAGGAAGCTGAAATTAGTGTATGTCCAGTGTATGTGTTCATGCCAATTGGCTAAAAGGGAGCATGGCAATGGGAGTGACCTATCTATAAAAAAAAAACACAAAACCTGAGTGAATGTACCAGGGGCGTCGTTTTGGTATGGCAAATTGGTTTACCTTGGCAAATAAAAATTGTATTTTTTTTTTTTTTTTTTATAATTAAATTTGTTTATGTTGATTTAGAATTCGAATGTCAACATTATGAACGAAGCTTCAAACTATTCAGTACAGCCCTAGCATGTTTTGATATTGTCAATTATCTCACTTTTACTAGGTGACTTTTACTGTGACTAACTGAAATATGCCCAAAAAAAAGGAAAATGGATATACAGAAGTACAAAGGGCAGCAGAGACAAGTGATACAGGGACACAGGTATGGTCTTACAATGGCTTAGTGATTATAACAGTGCAGTTCAGCATTCAGTAACCCATACGTTTTGTGAACGTGTTTTTGTTACTGCATTCTGTTGAACACACACCTCAGAACCGTACCCAAACTGGCTGAAATCAGACATTTGTTTTTAGTTTTTAAGTTTCTTTATTAGTTGTCATACAGAAATACAGAATACTTTTATACAAAATGCTTCTTTCTGTTACGCTCTAGGGACTGTGCTAGACAAAAATAGATAAGTATAAAATAAGTATAGCAGTATAAAATAGAAGTCAAGTACGTAGACAAAGTGTTCAGTATATACATATATAAAATGTACAATGCAGAGTAGAAGTAACTGAGTTACAATACAATATACTATACAGTACAAAGCAGAAATGGGATGAGGTACAATTTACAGTAAGGTGTAATGAGGTATGGGTTGTAGTGCAAATTCTTTACCAATAAATATAAAGTGTGTTTAGGTGTTCTAAAAGTAAAGTGGGTGCTGCAGTGAGTTGTTTGTTTAAAGTGAGTGTGTGCGTGTGGATGTGTGTGCTGTGAGTGCATTTGATGGTTGTTACATAGTGTTATTGTTCGTTGAGCATCCTGATGGCCTGGGGATAGAAGCTTCTTCTGAGCCTCTCTGTGCTTGCCATGAGACTCCGGTATCGCTTGCCTGACCGCAGCAGTTCAAAGAGGCAGTTGTTTGGGTGGCTGGAGTCTTTGATCATTCTCTTAGCCTTACCCATGCACCGCTTGTTGTAAATGTCCTGGAGAGTGGGAAGCCCCCCTCCAATTGTGCGTTCGGCTGAACGGGCCACTCTCTGTAGTCTGCTACGGTCTTGTGCGGTGCTATTCCCAAACCAGGAGGTGATATTGCCAGTCAGGATGCTCTCTATTGTGCATGAGTAGAAGTTCTTAAGGATCTTCTGACTGACTTGGAACTTCCTTAGGCGCCTGAGGAAGTAGAGGCGTTGCCGTGCCTTTTTCACAACACTGTCAATGTGTGTGGTCCATGTCAAGTCCTCGGATATGTGGACTCCGAGGTACTTGAAACTGTTCACTCTCTCAACCGGTGCCCCGTCGATGCTGAGGGGGCTGTAGTCCCTGACCCCCGACCTCCTGAAGTCCACAATCATCTCTTTTGTTTTGCTGACTTTTAAACGGTAAGGCTAACATATTGTGTTTCACAGAAACAAAACTAGACTCATCTGTACAGGATCCAGAGATTGAAATCGAGAACTATTCAATATTCAGGTGGGATAGAAACCAGTATGGAGGTGTGTATATTCACAAAGATACCAAATTCATCAACCGTACTGACCTTAACCATGATGAGATTGAAACTGTTTGGATTGAAATCTTATTTGAAAGGGCGAAATCAGTACTAGTATGCACAATCTATAGACCGCCAGAACACAGTGGCTTCTATGACACACTTGATGGGTGTTTAGCGGGGGTGGAGGGCGTAGAAAAAAAATCTTATTGGGGACTGGAACACGGACATGCTACGTAAAGCAACACCCGTCTTCAAGGCCTTCAGTAGGTTTTGTGATCTACATGGCCTCAGCCAGCTAATCACCCAACCCACAAGGGTATGTGAATCAACTCAGACTACCATTGACCTCATCCTGACCTCTGACAAGTCCAAGATCTCCAATAAAGGGGTTATAGCATGCAGTTAAGTGATCATTATATGATATTCTGTACCCGCAAAAAGCTAAAGCAAAAGGCTGGCTGTCACAAAACAGTCACATCTAGAGACCTCAAAACCTACTCTAGCAAGGCCTTTAACCTTGAACTGGAGAGCCTGGACTGGTCAGATGAGCTCAATGGTACACTGGTTGAAGAAACATGGCTTGGCTTCTAAACCAAATTTTCAACAATACTAAACAACATGGCCCCCCTAAGAACCACCAGGGTAAAAAATCGCGCTGAGCCGTGGATGCACACTGAAATACTGACCGCTATGAAAGCCAGAGACAAAAAATGCTCTGAGTTTCGTAAAAGTCAGTCAAAGCTTACCAAAAGCACGAGCAGTGAACTCCAAGCCCACGCGACTGAACTCAAACTAGAAAGAAACAGACTAAGAAATGACGTAAACTCCATGATCAAAATTGCTCAAAAAAATTCATCAATGACAAAACTGCGGAAAACAAAAATAAACCATGTGAACTTTGGAAATTACTCAATAATCAACTAGGCTGCAGTAAAAAACGTAAAACCAGGTTCTCAAACATAAACATGAATGAATGAATGAATGAATGAATGAATGAATGAATGAATGAATGAATGAATTAATTAATTAATTAATTAATTAATGAAAACTTTATTTAACAGATTGCAGATACAGTACAATACAGTACGGCTCAATACACACAATTGTTAAGGGGATGCAGACCAGAGAAAGATGTTTGTCTTGTTTACATCAGGGTCCCCCATTTTCATTTCATATTGACATTTATGACATACACAACATACATGACATTTATGGCATAGGGACATACAGGTATTTAGTACTGATACATTTGTGACATAAACGGTATTCAAATATACAGTACTGTTACCCATAGATCCTGACAGAGTATATACATATGATGGGGAGGGGACTGTACATTAGGAGGGGGTGGGTGGGTGGGAGAGAAATATACATACGGTGGGGTGGAGACTGTACATTTGGAGGGGGTGGGTGGGTGGGAGAGAAATATACATACGGCGGGGAAAGAATATATACATGCGGTGGGGAGGAGACTGTCTATTAGGAGGTGGTGGGGGGTTTGGGCATTTACAGTGGCCAGTTTCGAATTGCAGTCTCCCGTAGGTGCTCTTTGAGAGCAGTTTTGAATGTGGGTAGGGATTCACATTCCTTTACAGCTTTGGGTAGGGCGTTCCACATTGATGTGGCATAATTGCGAAATGTGTTTAGTCCCTTGTTTGAGCCGAATCTGGGTTTAACATGATTTGTTGAGCTTCCTCTGCCTGTAGTGGTCGTGGTATTCACTGACTTTGGGAAGTATTTTGACATGTACATGGGTACCTTAGTCGTATAGTGTATCTTGTAGACCAGGTCCATTGCAAGTTGCTGTACTCTGTCGTCTACTCTAAGCCATCCTAGGTTGTCAAAGTGGGCAGGGGTGAGGTGGGTTCTAGGGGTAAGGTCAAGTAGTAGTCTGACCAGTTTGTTTTGTGATGTTTTTAATCTTGTTTTTAGCGCCTTTGAGGTGCTTTGGTACCATGAGGTGCAAGCATAGTCGTAGTACCCTTGAATGAGTGCTCCTTCAGGGTATTCTTGTTTACCAGAGAGGAGATCCGGTACAAGAATCTAGTTCGTTGGTTGACTTTTTTTATTACATTGGATGCCATTTTGTCACAGGAAAGATTTGCCTCTAGGATGGAACCCAGGTAGGTAATTTCGTCTTTCCTTGTGACAATATTGTCACCCACTATAACTGAGAAGCCGTCGGTCTTGCTGAGTTTGTTATTTGAACCGAAGAGAATGGACTCTGTTTTGCCCATGTGTAATGATAGTTTGTTATCAGCGAGCCATATGCAGATTTTGCCTAGTTCCGAGCTGAGGGTTTTTTCAACATGCAACTTGTTCTTGTCAGAGACCAGCAGGGCTGAGTCATCCGCAAACAGGAACAAGTTGCAGTCACAGGCTGACGACATGTCATTTGCATAAATTAGGAACAGTAGCGGTCTGGCCATGACAACATCCCCTCCAAATTCCTCAGAGACTCAGCAGCCGCCATCACCCCAGTCATCACACACATAATAAACCTCTCCATAAAACAGGGACACGTCCCCAAGGACTTCAAAATTGCGAGAGTAACACCCCTGCACAAAAAGGGCAGCAAATTAGACCCAGGCAACTACCACCCTGTTTCTATCCTTACATCCATCTCGAAAGTCATGGAAAAAATAGTATACGAACAGGTCGAAAAGTACCTTGCGGAAGAAAATCTAATCTACGAATCCCAATCTGGCTTCAGAAAATCCCACTCCATTGACACGTGCCTTCTCTATTTGAACGACCACATCAAACAAGAGGTGGACGTGGGCAAATACTGCGGCATGGTCATGCTGGACCTACAAAAGGCCTTCGACACTGTCAATCACACCAAGCTAAAAGCAATTGGTTTTGATAGTCTATCAGTGAGCTGGATACAATCCTACCTGGAGGGGAGAGAACAGATGGTGGAGGTAAATGGTACCCTACCCCCCCCCCCCCTCTCAGTGAGCTATGGTGTTCCACAAGGAAGCATACTAGGACCGCTACTGTTCCTAATTTATGCAAATGACATGTCGTCAGCTTGTGACTGCAACTTGTTCCTGTTTGCGGACAACTCAGCCCTGCTGGTCTCTGACAAGAACAAGTTACAGGTTGAAAAAACCCTCAGCTCGGAACTAGGCAAAATCTGCATATGGCTCGCCGATAACAAACTATCATTACACATGGGCAAAACAGAGTCCATTCTCTTCGGTTCAAATAACAAACTCAGTAAGACCGACGGCTTCTCAGTTACAGTGGGTGACAATATTGTCACTAGGAAAGATGAAATTACCTACCTGGGTTCCATCCTAGAGGCTAATCTTTCCTGTGACAAAATGGCATCCAATGTAATAAAAAAAGTCAACCAACGAACTCGATTCTTGTACCGGATCTCCTCTCCGGTAAACAAGAATACCCTGAAGACTCTGGCAGGAGCACTCATTCAAGGGTACTACGACTATGCTTGCATCTCATGGTACCAAAGCACCTCAAAGGCACTAAAAACCAAATTACAAACATCTCAAAACAAACTAGTCAGACTACTGCTTGACCTGACTCCTAGAACCCACCTCTCCCCTGCCCACTTTGACAAACTAGGATGGCTTAGAGTAGACGACAGAGTACAGCAACTTGCAATGGGCCTGGTCTACAAGATACACTACACGACCAAGGTACCCATGTACATGTCAAAATACTTCCCAAAGGTCAGTGAATACCACAATCACAACACCAGAGGGAGCTCCACAAATCATGTTAAACCCAGATTCGGCTCAAACAAGGGACTAAACACGTTTCGCAATTATGCCACATCAATGTGGAACGCCCTACCCAAAGCTGTAAAGGAATGTGAATCACTATCCACTTTCAAAAACACTCTCAAAGAACACCTACGGGAGACTGCAATTCGAAAATGGACCCTACAAATGTCCTAACCCAGTTGTACAGTAAATGACCAAGTATGGCTTTGTCAGTATTTCAATGTACAGTGTACAGTGTCCCCCACCCACCCCCTACCCAACCCCCCCCCCCCACCTCCAATGTACAGTCCAAGAAAAATAATAGACAGTTATGATATTACATTCTGCATAATTTGTATGCAAAATATTGTGGTTCCCTGCTTTAGTCTGTTGACACATTTGTGTACTAAAAATGCTTGTGTAGTCCTGTGTCATACCTAAATGTCATATAAGTGAATTGTATAGAAACAACTCACCAAAAGTGACTATTGCACAACTGATTTGACAAAAAAAATACACAGAGGGGGGAAACCCCCCCTATCCCCCCCCCCCCCCCCTTCCTCCTCGCCATACCTTGGCTTTTACTGAAATGACGCCACAATGTATGTACACGGCTGTTGCAAATGTGCGCTCTTTTTAGAGATCTCTTTGTCGGAAGAGCGCGTGAGTACATAATTCAACCCTTTTTTTGTGGCCAAGCGAGGCCATGGGGCCCGAGAACAATTTGTGAATAAGGATGTGAACTGCCCCCAGGGGGAAGGGGGAGTGGGTTATAAGGGTCACCACCATCTCCCACTGATGACAGTGTTCGTGAACGGCTCACCTGGCAACTCTCTGTGGAGCTCCTAATGGAAACAAGCCATTATGCATCTCAATGGGAAAATGCCAACGTGGAGCAGTGAATTGTCACATTATAATTATGAAAACAGTGGGTTGGAGAGAGAGAGAGAGAGAGAGAGAGAGAGAGAGAGAGAGAGAGAGAGAGAGAGAGAGAGAGAGAGAGAGAGAGAGAGAGAGAAAGGGAGCCCTCCAGGAAATCCATTTCCAGGAAAAAAATCCAGTTGTCCACCAAAATACATCCTCAAAAGACCGGTGTCCATTTGCACACAGCAGGAGATCTTTTTCATTTTGGTCCCAACTTGCTATGATTATCATTCATTTTGTGACAGCATTTTTATCTGAAATGGAATAAGGCACATTTTATTGGACGAAAAAATGTATATGACCCTGGCCTGGGCTCAATATTCAACCATATAACACCACTGTGGTTGAATAAAGGTTAGGCATGTTTTGTCATGTTGACAGCAAATTAAAACTGAGCACAGCTGATAGAATGTAATTACCCCTCCATACAATTCAATAGAAATAGAATTGCACTGTATGGTGCACTATACAAACCTTTCAATGCAATTAAACAACAAAGTGCTTCAGCTTCACAGACTTAAAGCTGCACTATGGAAAATTGGCCAGCATAGGTATTTGCACTGTTTTTAAACATGGAGGACAACAGAAAAAAGCAACAAGAAAAGGCATTTCTTCAAGCAAGATTACTTTGGACACTATTTCACGAGTGTCATTTCACTACTGTATATGTTTCATGCTTCGCTGTTGGGGAGGTTTCGGCCCAGCTCTACAATTTAGCTTACTAAAGAATCAGTAGCCAGATCTGAAACACCCTACAGTATCATATCCAAGCTGCCAGAGCGCATCATTCCTCTGCTGGCCAGTGAATGATGCGCTCCTTTACTCACCCTGTCGCCAATGTTCATCATACTTTTCCTAAGCTTTCGAAGGCAGAGATGAGGAGAATTAAATGAATTTTTCCCTGATCCAGTCTGGCTTTCCAAGGCCAAATTGGCTATTGATCGCTTTCCCCTTTGTCTATTAAGTCAGAGCCTTGCATGGCAAAATCGGTCACCATGGTGACAGCTGCCCATATCTCACCACTGATTGATTCCCCGCAAGCTGTGATTGGCCGGCTCAAGTTTGTCGGGGGGGGGGGGGTTGTTGAGAGCCTAACGGTCGATTCTCAGATTCAGTGCAGCGGCCGTCCACATTGACGCCTCCCACCCTCTCGCCCCTTCTTTCACTCTAGAGTATCAATGGCTTCCAAGTTCATTTGAGCGGTCAAAAGGGGAAGAAAGGGGAAGAAAAGGGACGCTGAAAGGGAGAGTTATTCTGTTGGTTTGCAGCGAGGGGACCTGGGTGTAATCGATGCCGGCGAGGTAGAATGACAGAGCTGAGGCTGAAGCAAGGTGTCCCGATTCTAAACTGTAGAGCGGTATGCACGAGGGGAGCGGGTAGAGAGGAAGAAAAGGAAGGAAATAAAACCCTGCAACCCACAGGGTTGTAAAGTACTTGAGTAATTGTACTTCGTTACAATATTTAAGTACTGTTTTTGGGGATTTGTACTTTACTCGAGTTTGTATACTTGTACTTTTACTCAATTACATTTCAAAGAAAAAAACATACTTTTTACTCAATTTAAAAATGCAGACCTACAAAGTACAAAGTAGAAATCTCGCAGGTCCAACCATTTTAATTAGTATATTTGTTTCTCTGGCCGAACTAACGTTAACGTTATTAATCCTGCGGTCGCACTTTATTTAAAAAACAGCCCATCAATGGAAAATGAACCTGCCCATACCCATGCTGATTGGTCATTGTGCAAGACTAGAAAGCGGGGATCTTTGATTAAACACCTGCTATCAGAAGAATAGACAGTCAGAAAAAAAGTTTTCACTTTTACTTTTTAGTACTTAAGTACATTTAAAAGTAGAAACTTTTGGACTTTTACTCAAGTGTGTTTTTAGCCAGATACTCTGACTTTTACTTGAGTACGATTTAGAGACGGTACCCATACTTTCACTTAAGTATCATTTCTGGGTACTTTTTACACCCCTGGCAACCCAGGGAACGTTGGAGCCACCGTCTCTTTGATCACCTTTCTTTCCCATGGACTTGTTTTTCCCCCCTACGCCTCATGGCTTCCGCAGCCGTGAATCAAGGATGATTGATTTAGCTAAATCCATCTGATGATAGATTTTCCAAAATCCCTCTGGACTCTGTACTGCAGGTGTGCTGTATACTGCCCCCCTGCCCAAAAAAAATTTTCAGCAAAGGTTGGACCCCTGCCCCCCTCCATGATTGCTTGAACAAAGTTTTAAAGATCACATATTGTGGAGAAACTCACTTTTTCAACGCTTGTGCACAGACTGTACATTTAGGTCTCTGATGGGCCTACTAACAAACTGTGAAATAAGACAACCCTGTCAGATTTTTCTGGGCTGCTTATTAGGTCAGAAAACATGTCCTTCAACAAGCCATTCTAATTTGCCTTTCCGTCATACGTCAATAGACCTATCTTAAACCCTGCCCTCTTTTCTTGATCCTCCAATCACTTTGTTTGTCCGAGGTAAGCGACAGTTGTGATTGGAGGATCAAGAAAAGAGGGCAGGGTTTGAGATAGGTCCATTGGGGTTGTGTTCAAAATATTGTATAAGTAAAGCATGCAATTGCTGGATCTTACCTCATTTGATCTGCAACACCTAGTTTCTTTTTTACAGACATACATTTAAAAAAGAAAATGCGCTTTTATTGATAAATGTGATCTAGCAGAGGTCAATGGCAAATATTAACCATATAATATGCGGTCTAGATTGCTTGTAATTGAGATAAAGTTCATATAAGTATTTTTACATTAACACTTTGATCGCCATGGTTAAATTCATAATTTACCATCCCTAGCCAGCTCTATTTGTCTATGGAGAAGTTCCCCTTCTTTGCAGGGCTATAACTTTTTAAATTCTATTGCTAAATTGACATTATTATGGCCCATTCAATGTCCTATATCTATTGTTCAGGGTGTAGCAACGTTATACTTTTTCATTCACATATTCATACTAAAATATGGTCTAAAGTATAAGTATGTTTTTATCGTTTTCTGCAGCTTTCTCCAGAACTTGATTTATAGCCCCAAATGCATTATATTGATGATCAAATACAGTTTGGTAGCGATCGGTGCCAGATAAAAAATTCAACTGGAGGTACTTCTAGAAGTTACTACGTATCATCTGATGTTGACCGGATGGGCGGGGGGTCGTTTATAATTCCGTGGGCAACGTTATATCATTCATCTAGTGTGGGTCATATGGTCATCAGAGCAGTTAGTAAAGAACACGTTGGAAAATAATGCTGGATCTTACCGTATCTTCCTCGCGCCGTTGGACGATCAGCTTGGAGTAGACAGTTTTCGATTATGGGATGTTGATCTAGATGAACCATTTCCAGGTTGTATAATACTATATACGTCCAAATAACGTTGTTTATTGAGTTAGGGCGAGCGATTGATTATCCAGTGTGTCGAGATGGAGTCCGGCTAACGATCGCGAGTGCCCGGACGAAATATGGATGAGCACTTCCTGTTTGGCGCGTCACTTCCTGTTGGCCGATCTGCCGATCGGCCACCAGATGGCGCTCTTGAACCGTTAGACAGTTGAGTGGAGGTCAGCAGTATATCTCAGGTCCCCGGAGGCGAAATATGATTTCGATCACAGATTTTTGAAATATTGATATCAAAGACGTGTTACGGCGTCTTCGGCAGAATGAGCATGGCGGGGAAAGACGAGTTCCAGCGTTTTCGGCGATTAAAGTGTTAATTGTTATGGCATTCTGATTTGCCTCCCCGTCATATGTTAATTGGGGATCATAACCGATGTACAGTTGTGTTCAAAATACTGTTTTTGGCAACAGTCTGACAACATTTTAGGCGAAAAGTAAAGCATGCAATTGCTGGATCTTACCTCATATTTGAACTGCAACACCTAGTTTGACAGTTTGATCTGAATTTTGTGAGCCAGGCATGTCAGAGTTCATGGGCAGTTCTGGAGCACAGAGAAACAGAGAGGTATATGATAGAATGCATAATCTGAGTGGTATTTTCAGTAAAAAAATATGTCAAAGACATGTTTTGGGACCTCAGAGATCTATATTAACTTGTTGAAAAGGACTCTAATATGTGACCTTTAAGTTATTATTGCTAACAACCATGTTTTTTCTCCAGAGAAAAAACAACAACAGGGATTGTGTAAGTGACATCTAGGGGAGGTTTTGCAATATTAGCAGGAGTATTCCTCTCTCTAGTCCTTCCCAGACTTACAACAAAACAATATGCACTGATCATCTTTGGCTTGGTTGTTTCAATTACCATTTCATTAATGTCCTAGATAGAGAAGAATATAGTCCAAATTGCCTCGTTGCTTATTTAGAGCATCACGCAGTATCCTTTGATGGACACATTCAATCTCCTCCACCGAGATGCCTCGGCTATATTGCTTCCTCGTTATAATCTAAAACCTAATAGGCCTAGCTGGCTAGCTACATTGCATCACAACACGGAATTCCAATTTCATTACACACACTCCATGTGTGATGTTTTTTCATCTATAGCTGAGTGAGGAGGCGCTGTGCGCGAAGTGCCCGGAGTCGAGGAGCGGCTTTGATATACCGACCAGGTCTGTTTGAAGATGTCATGCTCAGCTGCACAAAACAATTGAACTCCTCATAGAACACATACCCCGATATTCGCTGTTGTGCACGTTCTTAAGCACCTGTCTAGCATCTGCCGTCTGTTATCAATGCTCTTGTGCTGTCCACTTTACACCTGCTTTTATCGTACCCCGTTCAGGTTGTAACCTCTCTGCTTCTTTTATAGTGCTATGCTCCATAGCGGTTACAAATCCCGACCAGTACAATTTCCCTACTTGAGAGGTAGCGGTTTGATGAGCAAATCTGTCCTTCCAGATAATAGTGACAGTACAAGGCTGCTGTTCAAATGCAATCACACAGTAGTGTGCCTCAGAGAAGCTTTTATTGGAAAGTACCATAACATGGATGGAAGTACAGTTTGACAAGCAAAACAATACTTAACTGCTAAGTAGGTCTACTTGCCGTTGGTGCAGTGAAAAATATAGTGATAAACATGATTCATGCTATTCATCTTGATTATTATTATTATTATTATTATTATTATTATTATTATTATTATTATTATTATTATTATTATTATTATTATTATTATATATATTTTTTACAGACACATTTCATCACAAAAAAACAATAGCACTTTTATTGATAAATGTGATCTAGCAGTCAGAGGTAAATGGCAAATATTTACCATATACTGGCTAGATTGCTTGTAATTGAGATACAGTTCACATAAGTATTTTTACATTAATTGTTATAATAATGTTGCGGGTCCACCAGACCCTGGAAAATCGGGTGAGTAACAAAAATGCAAACACCACACAAGGGTTAAAGCTTGACTACCAGGAAAAAGAAAAACATATATTTTTAGACAAATGGGAACAAGCTTTGAAGTGAACTTCAGTTATTAGTAGAAGTGGAACAGTTCTGTGGAACAGTGTCCAGTGTCAGGGGATAGGGTTCAAAGGTGGGGATACACTGAAGAGACTGACTGCAGCCTCAGAGAAGTATTCTCTCCATCTCTCACTCTCCAGGTTTAGGAGCATTGGTTTGAAAAAGAGTTTTGTCACACACATGTTGAAGAAAACAGGCCGTTTATAAAATGTCAAGCAAAAGGCTGTAACCTTTCAAAAGGTTAGGCGTAATAGGACGTGCAAGTGCCCCTACTGTAGAACCCCCCCCCCCCCCGCCTCCCAGCTTGACAGTCAGTGTAGCCTATATGAGATTACCCTCCCGGCAAACTGTCATTAAGATGATGAAGGCATCTGAGATGTAATGGCGGGTCGATCATAAATCCGGTCGGATGAATCTTAATCATAATGACAATATTAATGTCTCCGCGATAAATCATGGGTTATGGCAAAAGAGGGGCTGCTAAATGTTTCAGAGTTTGTTAAAGAGTTTCAGCTATGATATGATTTTACTAAACAGCTGGGAGTATTGCACTGCTGTTCGCATGGACCGCGGAACCGGTAGGGCCAGTATGGCCATGGCCCTACCTACTTTGGGGTGTATCCAGGGGTGCAGTCGTAATATCAGAAGTGCCTGTACTCTGTTTAAATGACGCCACGTGCACGCGCGCTCCCGCGCGCGCATGCGCATACATGTTCCCTCGTGTGCGCACAGAACAGATGATTATTATGCATAAATAGTAGGAAAACATGTTTGTATAGGAAATTACTAGTTTTTGTTTAGTTTTTGTAAATATTGCCTTGAAATAGAGAAGCTGAAAAAGGTAGCAGGATGTAGCCTTCAATGTCAGGATGGAGGTAGGTGAGTTCCAATTGTGGTATGCAATCACAGAGACGGAGAGGGTGTACTCTTAAGCAGGTTCGTTTTAATAGTAAAGAACACAAAGAGTAATACTAGGATACAAAGCCGAGTGGCCGGAAGAAGAGGGGATAAGATAATGGAGCTTAGTGGTGGTCCAGAACCGGAACCGCCCGCGTTATCTCCGAACGCTATAATGAAGACCTGACGGATATCAAGCAGAAGATAGGAAGGTTAAATAGACACCACATTCTAACATTCCACACACACACCCGTGACAGCCAATCAGTAACCATACCCTAAGAAGTGACAGCACTAAGTGACAGGGGAGACAGGTGACAGTAGCCAAGTGACAGATGACAGAATGGTGGGTGGTTCCAGACAGCAGTCAGCAACCAGAACGTAACACTTCAATATATAAAGAAATTATATTGTCAACAAATATGGTTGAAAAACAAACAATGTTTTAAATGTAATTGTAGATACAATATTGTAGTTACAATTTCTTTAATTGAATTAACTTAAACTAGAAAAGTAAATACAAACTAAATTAACAATGTAACTTACAGTTTACAGAAGGACAGTTTCCTTCTGAAGCACAACTTATAAGAAATGTCTCATCCTTCCAGTCGGGACCATTTGTCACATAGTGAGAGCTCCACAGCTCAAGCAAACCCCCACAGGGCTTGTATTTTGGTTTTGCACTTCTCGTTCTTTGTTATGCTATTGCTCTGCTATTGTTATGCAAAGACTAGGTGATAGATAAGTGCCGGTACTTGGCGCACAGACGACGAGTCGAGTGAAAGTTGTGAACACATTTTTGTGTGCACGCGCGTGCACATCCGTGCGCGTACTTCTGCTCAGAAAAGTGCTGGGATGGCGTGGTACCGCGTGGCACCACCACTGCACCACTGGGTGTATCAAACATCAAACATTATGTAAACATTTTAATATATCAGCAAATACATTTACGTTCTTAATGTATTGCACTTCTCCACGCTTCCCGGGTTAATTTCCACTATCTGTAAGCCTACGTAAAAATTTTAAATAAAAAAAAAACGTGAACTAGCCTATTACAAGCGACAAATTCTGTTTCCTAATGATTGATTGGCTATTGTGTCATGTGAGCACACAGAGGTATTAGCTCACACTAACGCGCATCCATTTCAAATAGCGCTCTAGCCTCTATCTCTAAGCAGACTGCTAAAGCTTAAGCAATAATAATACGTTACCATTGATTGAACGATGAAGCGTCGAAAAATAACTGATTTCTTCGGGTCAAAGTTAACCACCGTCACTCCAGCCAACGATGATCTCTCTGAGGAACCAGCGGTAGAAGAATTTCTAACTGTCGTTGATCCAGCTAGCCCCTCTGCCACTACCGCCAACGTTAGCCTCACCACAGTGGGACCAGCTGAGCTGACAAAGAGCATCCCTCTCCAGCAGTCAGTGCTCCTGCGGCTGCTGCTAGTGTTAGCACAGTTAGCCCCTCTGCTGTTACCAAGTTCAAGTTTCAAGTTTCTTTAATAGTTGTCATACAGAAGTACAGAATACTTTTATACAAAATGCTTCTTACTGTTACGCTCCAGAGACTGTGCAAGACAAGATAAGTATGAAATAAAATAACATAGTATAGCATGTAAATTAGAAGTAAAAAAAAGAAGGTCACAGTGTTCAGTATAGACATATGTACAATGTTCGATGCAGAATAGACGTAACTGAGTTACCATATAATATACAATACTATGCGGTGTACTAATATACAATACTATATAGTGCAAGGCAGAAATGGAATGAGGTGCAATTTAGGTACAATTTACAGTAGGTGTACGAGTTGTAGTGCAAATCCTTTATCAATAAATATAAAGTGTGTTTGTGTGATATTTTTTTTTATTATTTTTTAAACACACATATAAACAAACATGACAACACACGATAAGATACACAAGCATTAATATACAGTGTATATCCAACGAAATTACCATTTATACCAATGTCTTATACAGGATATACCCCTAATACCTGTTATCTAAAAACCTACACACATATGCTCCAGCTCGAACCCCCCCCCCCTCCCGGACCCCTCTTTGGATAGTACCTCCATTATCCCTCGCTCCTAACCAGACACTACCATTATAAGCTAGCTTTTATTCTCTCCACCACTTCTTTTTTTTTTTTTTTTAATTTTTTAGCGTTTATCGCTTTTCTGGTCAAGCATGACCGACAGTTGTAGGGTGAAACGGGAGAGAGAGCAGGGGGAGACATTCGGCAAATGACGGCGAGTCCGGGAATCGAACTCGGAGTCAACCAGATCCGTGACGCAGCACGGAGTCCCGCGACGCAGCGCGGTAACATGGTGTGCTACTGGAGCACCCCCTCTCCACCACTTCTAACCACATTGACATTTTGGATTCATTGAGACCCAGAATTCTTGCTGTAGATATTTCTTGATAAATCACATCGAGATATGTAAGAAACCAAACTTTCCGGCACATTTTTTCCGGTTGAAACCAGCGTGATGCGATCAGCTTTTTAGCTACTGTGATACCCGATAAAACCAATCTCTTTAGCTGTGGATTTACTGCAAACTCAAAAACATCATTCAATAGTAATACAGAGGGGTGTACAGGTATATTCCAAGATACGAGTTTTGATAATTGTTGGGTCACATCTTTCCAGAATGACTTAACTGGTGGGCAGTCCCAATACATGTGCATAAATGTCCCTTCGTCCCCATTTGTACATTGGGAGCATTTGGAGTCTTGTTTAAGACCCATTCTGTTCAGTCTTATAGGAGTCAAGTATGTCCTGTGAATATAGTTAAGATTGATTTGTTGATGGTCCGGGTTCCTTGATGTAAGTCGGACATTTGCCCAGGCTCCTTGCCAATCAAAGTGTTTGTGTGATCTAAAGTGTGGAGAGTGGGTGCTGCAGTGTGTTGTTTGTTTAAGTGAGTGTGTGTGCTGTGTGCATTTGATGGTTGTTGCATAGTGTTTATTGTTCGTTTAGCAGCCTGATGGCCTGGGGATAGAAGCTTCTTCTGAGTCTTTCTGTGCTCGCCTTAAGACTCCGGTATCGCTTGCCTGACCGCAGCAGTTCAAAGAGGCAGTTGTTCGGGTGGCTCGAGTCCTTAATAATTCTCTTAGCCTTCCCCCTGCACCGCTTGTTGTAAATGTTCTGGAGGGTGGGAAGCCCCCCTCCAATTGTGCGTTCGGCTGAACGTGTCACTCTTTGTAGTCTGCTACGGT
Organism: Notolepis coatsorum; assembly: GCF_963971535.1. Classification (NCBI taxonomy): domain Eukaryota; kingdom Metazoa; phylum Chordata; class Actinopteri; order Aulopiformes; family Paralepididae; genus Notolepis; species Notolepis coatsorum. The sequence goes on along the minus strand of NC_140176.1, from coordinate 51,284,334 downwards.
CTTGTGCAGTGCTATTCCCAAACCAGGAGGTGATGTTGCCAGTCAGGATGCTCTCTATTGTACATGAGTAGAAGTTCCTAAGGATCTTCTGACTGACTTGGAACTTCCTTAGGCGCCTGAGGAAGTAGAGGCGTTGTCGTGCCTTCTTCACAACACTGTCAATGTGTGTGGTCCATGTCAAATCCTCGGATATGTGGGCTCCGAGGTACTTGAAACTGTTCACTCTCTCAACCGGTGCCCCGTGGATGCTGAGGGGGCTGTAGTCCTTGACCCCCGACCTCCTGAAGTCCACAATCATCTCTTTTGTTTTGCTGACGTTCAGGGAGAGGCAGTTCTCCTGACACCACTGTGACAGATTCTCTACCTCTTCCAGGTAGGCCCTCTCGTCGTTGGCAGAGATCAGGCCCACCACTACTGTGTCATCAGCAAATTTGATGATTGTGTTGTTGTTCCGCTGTGCTACGCAGTCATGTGTGTACAGGGAGTAGAGGAGGGGGCTCAGAACACAGCCCTGGGGGGCCCCTATGTTGAGCGTGAAGGATGAGGAGGTGCAGTTGCCTGCTCTTACCACCTGGGGTCTGCCCGTCAGGAAGTCCAAGACCCACTGGCAGAGGTCATAGTTCAAGCCCAGGTCCCTGAGCTTGGCTATGAGTTTGGAGGGGACTATGGTATTGAATGCTGAGCTGTAGTCGATGAACAGAATTCTCACATAGTTCCCATGCCTCTTGTCCAGGTGTGATGCTGCTGTGTGCAGCACATGGGCTATGGCGTCCTCCGTGGACCTGTTGGGGCGATATGCAAATTGCAGGGGGTCCAGGTTGATGGGGAGGGAGGAACAGATGTAGCCCTTCACTAGCTTCTCAAAGCACTTCATGGCTATGGAGGTGAGGGCTACAGGGCGGTAGTCGTTGAGGCAAGCGGGCGTAGATTTTTTGGGTACAGGGATGATGGTGGACTTCTTCAGACAGGTGGGGATGACAGCCTGTTCCAAGGACAGGTTGAAGATGTCAGTGAATACCGGGGCCAGTTGGTTGGCACAGACTTTTAGGACGCGGCCGGGGATGCCGTCCGGTCCTGCTGCCTTCCTGATATTCACTTTTTTAAAGATCCGTCTCACCTCATGCTCTGTTACCCTGAACACTGAGTCTCCATCAGCAGACCCCCCCCCCCCCCCCATTGCCGTGGTTTGTAGGCTGGTGTTGTTATTCACAGCCTCAAACCTCGCATAGAAGGAATTGAGATCATTTGCTAAGGAGATGTCACTGTTCAGTTTGAGGGAGGTGCCTTTGTAATCTGTCATTGTTCTGAGGCCCTGCCACATGCCTCTAGAGTCAGCCTGTTCAAACTGAAGTTCAACTTTATCCCTGTAACGTCGTTTTGCCTCTATTACTGCTCTCCTGACGTTGTATCTTGCCGTCTTGTGTTCTTCCATGTTGCCTGTCACCAGCCCTGTGTTGTAGGCTGATGTGTGCACTTTCAGAGCCTCACGGACGGATTTATCTACCCAGGGCTTTTGATTTGGGTAGATTCTAATTGTGGTAGAGGGGATTGTTTCTTCTACCAGAGTACAGACAAAGTCAAGCACCGTTTCAGTGTATTCGTTAATATTGGCTGTGTTATCACGGAATACACTCCAGTCTGTGCATTCAAGTGCAGCTTGGAGTGTCTCCTCTGACGTCACGGTCCAACGCTTAACCTCTCGCGAGACCACCGGCGTTCGCTTGAGACTTTGTTTATACTTTGGCAAAAGAAAAATAGCGGCGTGATCGGACTTACCGAATGGACTAAGAGCCTGTGACTTGTACCCATTCTTAAATTGCGAGTATACATGGTCTAATATGTTCTCGCCTCTGGTGGGACAGGTCACATGCTGATAGAAATTCGGCAACACCTTTTTAAGACGCGCGCTGTTGAAATCGCCCTACGAGCCTTGCAGACGTCCACTGTTCCAGTGAGTGCTGCAGGGATCTATCAAAGTTCAATAAACCAGACGACCCCGCTGTTCTCGCAGGTACAAAACAGATACAAGGAGAAAGGACATCTCAAAGAAACCGGTCTGTTCATTAGTGGTTCAAGGACCACAGATGGCTAACGTTTTGTCAAACAACTAATCAAGAGCAAAACTTTTCTGCACACAATGTCGCCTTTGGACAATGAAAGGACTCGGTTCGGGTTTAACCAAAACCAACGAGAATGCATTTTCAGTGCTTGCTGTATATTCTTTTCGAAAACATGAGAGTAGCAAATACCACAGAGGCCATGGCTTACTACCAGGTACACGTTTTATTCCCAGCAACCTAGCACAGGTGAGTGTTGAAATTGTTTAATCCTATGCAACTGGTTGACTGCCGCGTCACATTATTTATGCTTTCTAATCATACTGGCTGGTTAAGTAATGCATTGCATATTATGATACTATTTGATTAACGTTATGCAACTGGTTGACCGCCGTGTCACAATATTACGCTTTCTAATCATACTGGTTGGTTAAGTAATGAATTGCATATTATTTATGATACTATTTGATTAACGTTATGCAACTGATTGACCACCGTGTCACAATATTACACTTTCTAATCATACTGGCTGGTTAAGTAATGCATTGCATATTATGATACTATTTGATTATGCAACTGGTTGACCGCCATGTCACATTATTTACGCTTTCTAATCATACTGGTTAAGTAATGCATATTATGATACTATTTAATTGTGACTAAATGTAGGCTATAATCAATAAACGAATGCGTTACGAGCATGTGGCTTGGTTTGGGCGGAGGGAGTAACGTCACATAATTTTGGCCAATTGGCCCTACCCATTCCAAATGCGTTCCGCGGTCTATGGCTGTTGGGGCAAAAACCTCCAAAAAGGGTAAATATTTCAGGAATCCGGAATCAATAAAAACCACCTCATTCCTCATTTTCTTAAAGGTCCTGTGTCTTATAAATGGCCTTTTCCAGTGTTTAGCATTGTTTCCTAGCAATCAGGGTTTGTATCAATGTCTCTAATTCTCATTTTGGCGGATTGCTCCAATTCAGTTGAGACAATATCCTCCCCCAGTGAACTAAGCTATTCTGATTTGACTCGCTATCCTACGTAAGGAGCTGATCTGCAGTAACGCCCCCTCTATGGTTGGAGCGCAACCATTCGCTCAACAACAGAGCGAGTGGAAATACCGACACTTCCTCAAGCGGGTGCCGACGGAGACAGCAGAGAACGAGCGAGCGAGAGAGAGAGATAGAGAGGGAGAGAGAGAGAGATAGAGAGGGAGAGAGAGATAGAGAGGGGGACACGGAGCAGGAGCTTCTCTCTCTCGGGGAAAACACAGACATATTTACACACAACCTCCCGACCCGCGCGGGGCTGGAGCTTCTCCACTCGCATATCACTGTCAAAATATCTTTGACTCCCACGCGCGCGCCCATATTCCGATCCGTGCAATAATATTCATAGGGGTATATATTGTCATTTGAAACAAGTTACCAATGCATTGTCCTGTGGGATTATGCCCCCCCCCCCCCCCCCGCGGCGAAATGAATTAGTATCCCCCTCAATCTCTCTATATCTCTCTCTGTCTGACTGTGGGTGACTGTCACTCAAAGCGCTTATGGGCGGAGCCGAGCCCAAAACAGCTTGAAATCTTGAAGTGGAAAAATGCTGCTTTAGAGTACTTGATTAGAAATACAAAACAATGAATTTCTTTGGAAAAAATACTTTACAGATGTGTTCCATAGACTCACAGGAATTGTGTAAAGTTGCCCAAATAGTGAAAGGAATAGCAAGACATGTCCCCTTTAATATAAATCACTGAATGTGAACAAGCCAAACGCTTGCATCACTCTCCCAATATCTATAACAATGTTCTGATCCAGTTATGAGGGCATGGAGGGGAGAGGGGTTGTTGGCTGCAGTGCTAAAATGGGTCACAAGATTTCCAACAATCTGTGCAACAAAGACAATGCTTTTCAAAAATGAACATGGGGGGGGGGGGGGGGACACTGTGGAAATTTAATTGTCCCATGTTGATTTGAATATTTGATCATGGCTGCTGAAGACACTGTCTAACTTTGAATTTGCTTGAGCAGCAAGATTTACTGTTATTCAACTTTCTAAAATGTGGATTTTTGATTGTCACTCTTTTCTCAGCAAGTTTATTGAAGATCGTCTGTTTGGTGGATTTGGCAACACCTGTGGTGACCGGCGGTAACATCCGTGTGTTTTCAAACTTCAGATCCCAGTTCCACCACCACCGCTTGTCTATCCAAACTGGCTCTTCTCCTCCATATACATATATAAAGGCTTGGCCAATGGAGACCAACGTTGCCACATGGCGGCCATCTTGCCACATGCACCACGCCCACTCATAACGAAAGGTTATCCTATAACCTAGTTATATGAATACTGGCAGAGCGTCTCGCTCTTGCCATTATGAGATAACTCTTATCTCCTACTACCTACTGTGCTCATGAACAAACAATTTGCACCCATGCACATGACCAGGCCACGCCCCAGCGTCCTCCTATAAGACACCGGACATGGTCACACTCTACCTCTACCTAACTCATGTACATATACCGATATGCCCTACTTTGTTTACTTGTTTTATTGCACAATGTCGTTCTATTGGATTCTTAATATATATTACTATTGTATTATGCACATCGTTGCGGGCAAGACCCCCCGCATTTCATTGTATGCTGTGACAAATTGATTTATGGCATCGTACCAAAGGGAATGAATGAAAAAAGTTGTGATCCTGTTTCCTACAAGTGACTTTTATTACTTTTATTATCATGAGTATATTATCATTACTATTATTTTACAAATGGTGAAAGGTTTCCTTTCTGTTGTTGTTTTTCTTTGCTCATAGAATTTGGTGTTTGCTATATTTTAGTTTCTGGTATATATTTGTTTTCAACATGCTACATTATCAAGTCCTTACTCTGGAGGTCAAAGTTGACTGGCATTCCCAAGCTCACCTCTATGATGTCACTTCCTGCCCTCATGGTATATAGCTCCCATTTTTACAAGCTATCACTGCTAGCCTATTACACTGAAGAAGGAACACGTTCCAAAACATGTCTGTATTATAGGCTGCCATTAAATAAAAACATTTAAAATCTGAGAGTGCTGGTCCGGCCTTCGTCTTTTTCTTCATAATGTTTGGGATTTCAGCACCCAGTGTTAGTTACTGAGAGCGCGGTCTAACTTGACTTTGATACATAGCTACTTTGGTAGCTTAGAGACCTGCAGCTCCAGAGTTTACAGTTCACCCTGTCCCTAGTGGATATACATCAGCTTTCGTAACTACAACGATGGAGTCACGAGTCCCATTCTTGCCTGAAGCAGAGAGAGACTCGTATCCTACTCCATGGCGTGACCCTTACTAACTATTGGCAGGACGCCATCATCCAGAGGGGCCTGCTTATCGGCAAGACACCGAGCGGCATAAGAGATGCTGGAGACGAGGAGACGAACGGGACTGTCTACACACTTGGTGCCCCCTGCACTCCCGCAGGCCTATTTGGCAGCCCAGAGACCGACCTAAGAAGGAGATGTCTCCGCTGTGCTCCCTCCGTAGAAGATGTTTCCAGACGGCCCTCTTCCACCATGGAGGAGTATGCAAGAAAGGTTCATCGGTCCCGGAGATTTACACCATTACTGACATTGCAAGTGTACATTTGAGTGATTAGCTCCACTTTGTCCTCTCTTAAGGGTGTACCGTATCTCTCTATTTCTCCTAGTGCATTCTTATTGTTTAAGGGACTTGTTAATCTACAATACCCTGTAGAGGGGGAGACAGGTTACTATATTCATTTGATTAATGGCATCGTACCAAAGGGAATGAATGAAAAAAGTTGTGATCCTGTTTCCTACAAGTGACTTTTATTACTTTTATTATCATGAGTATATTATCATTACTATTATTTTACAAATGGTGAAAGGTTTCCTTTCTGTTGTTGTTTTTCTTTGCTCATAGAATTTGGTGTTTGCTATATTTTAGTTTCTGGTATATATTTGTTTTCAACATGCTACATTATCAAGTCCTTACTCTGGAGGTCAAAGTTGACTGGCATTCCCAAGCTCACCTCTATGATGTCACTTCCTGCCCTCATGGTATATAGCTCCCATTTTTACAAGCTATCACTGCTAGCCTATTACACTGAAGAAGGAACACGTTCCAAAACATGTCTGTATTATAGGCTGCCATTAAATAAAAACATTTAAAATCTGAGAGTGCTGGTCCGGCCTTCGTCTTTTTCTTCATAATGTTTGGGATTTCAGCACCCAGTGTTAGTTACTGAGAGCGCGGTCTAACTTGACTTTGATACATAGCTACTTTGGTAGCTTAGAGACCTGCAGCTCCAGAGTTTACAGTTCACCCTGTCCCTAGTGGATATACATCAGCTTTCGTAACTACAACGATGGAGTCACGAGTCCCATTCTTGCCTGAAGCAGAGAGAGACTCGTATCCTACTCCATGGCGTGACCCTTACTAACTATTGGCAGGACGCCATCATCCAGAGGGGCCTGCTTATCGGCAAGACACCGAGCGGCATAAGAGATGCTGGAGACGAGGAGACGAACGGGACTGTCTACACACTTGGTGCCCCCTGCACTCCCGCAGGCCTATTTGGCAGCCCAGAGACCGACCTAAGAAGGAGATGTCTCCGCTGTGCTCCCTCCGTAGAAGATGTTTCCAGACGGCCCTCTTCCACCATGGAGGAGTATGCAAGAAAGGTTCATCGGTCCCGGAGATTTACACCATTACTGACATTGCAAGTGTACATTTGAGTGATTAGCTCCACTTTGTCCTCTCTTAAGGGTGTACCGTATCTCTCTATTTCTCCTAGTGCATTCTTATTGTTTAAGGGACTTGTTAATCTACAATACCCTGTAGAGGGGGAGACAGGTTACTATATTCATTTGATTAATGGCATCGTAGCAAAGGGAATGAATGAAAAAAGTTGTGATCCTGTTTCCTACAAGTGACTTTTATTACTTTTATTATCATGAGTATATTATCATTACTATTATTTTACAAATGGTGAAAGGTTTCCTTTCTGTTGTTGTTTTTCTTTGCTCATAGAATTTGGTGTTTGCTATATTTTAGTTTCTGGTATATATTTGTTTTCAACATGCTACATTATCAAGTCCTTACTCTGGAGGTCAAAGTTGACTGGCATTCCCAAGCTCACCTCTATGATGTCACTTCCTGCCCTCATGGTATATAGCTCCCATTTTTACAAGCTATCACTGCTAGCCTATTACACTGAAGAAGGAACACGTTCCAAAACATGTCTGTATTATAGGCTGCCATTAAATAAAAAAAAATTTAATCTGAGAGTGCTGGTCCGGCCTTCGCCTTTTTCTTCATAATGTTTGGGATTTCAGCACCCAGTGTTAGATACTGAGAGCGCGGTCTAACTTGACTTTGATGCCGTGACAAATAAAACTCTTGACTTGACTTGACTTGACTTAACCTTCCTCTGAAAAAAAGTTTCCAACATTGAAAACCCAACCAAGGGTCCTCAGGGCGCTGCGAGCGAGACGCTCTGCCAGTATTCATATAACTAGGTTATAGGATAACCTTTCGTTATATTATCATACTGTCATCGCGTCTCGCTCTTGCCATTATGAGATATGGGGCAGAGCAGACTCGTGACCCGACAAGTGTACCCCCTGAGGGCCCGTAAGCCCCACTACCAGGGAGGAGGGGAGTCCCGTCCACCCGCCCGTCCTAACGAAGGGGGGGAGGCAGTCAACTCCACCAAAGTGCGGGAAAAAAAGGGGGGACCTGTCCAGCCAACGTGTAGCAAAGGGCAATGCCCTCGCACAACCAATGTGACAGGCGCTGCTTGGACAGTGCCTTACCTGCGCGAGGGCCACCGTAACAAACAACAGTTGATCAGCAGCCCTGAGATCCTGCGTCCGACTGAGGTAAACCCCCAAAGGACGGACAGGACACGACAGATGAAGGCTCGCCTCTAACCCACTAGTGTGAGGAGGCGGATGAAATGCCTGGATCACAACATCCCTGGAGCGAAAAGAGCTCCGGATATTTTTTGGCACGAAGACTGGATTAGGCCTCAGAGTCGCACCGCTATTGGCCCAAATAGACAGTCACTCAGGCCGCACTGAGAGAGCACACAGCTCACCCACGCATTTAGCGGAGGTGATGGCTAAAAAGAACGCGGTCTTCAAGACAGCAGATCCAATGGCGCCTGCTCAAGAGGCTCAAAAGGGGCCTCCGACAACCGGCCGAGGACCAGTTGGAGGTCCCACTCAGAGACAGAGAACGTTCCACAGGCTTGAGACGCAGAGCGCCAAGCAGTAACGTCCCACGAGAGGGTGGCTGAACAATGTTCCGCCCCCACACTCAACCATACATACGCCACTCCCCAGCGTAAGCTGCGGTAGAGGACGGAGTGCGCGCATACCGGATAGCGTTAACCACAGAATAGTCAAGACGCATCCCCACCAGATTCACACTGTCAGCAGCCAAGCCTAGAGGCTGCCCCAGAACAGGAAGGCAGAACAGAGTTCCGCGTGCCTGAGAGAGGGCCCGTGGTGACCACGGAACAGGCCATGGCGGGGCCACCAAGAGCTGAATCAGGGCCGGGGACCACACAGCCGAGCCCCGGCCCGGCACAACCAGGACCAAGTCCTGCGCTCCCGACGTACCCGCCCAAACAGCTGAGCTATCCGGTGTAAGAGGGGGAAAGCGTACAGAATCCCGGACGGCCACGGAATCGGTCCCAGACCTGCCCGACTATGTCTGGACGTAGTCCCCACTCATCAGGGTGAGGACCGCCCCGCGACATCACACCTGCACCCACATTCACCCTGCCGGTCTGACACATCCCCCCCCATCCCATGAGGGAGGCGTTGGTGAAGACCGTGACGTGTGACAGCCTGCTGCCCAAGGGGACCCCGCAGGTGAGGGCACCAGACCCTCCCCAGAAGACGAGGTCCCCCAGTACTGACATGGGAACCTTCAGCCGCTTCCATATGTCTCACACCGGGTCCCTTTCCATACTGGAAAAAACCACCTCTGCATCCTCCCCATGAAGAGGAGGCCAAGAGGGACCCCAGCAGCAGGCGCATCACGGACAGCGCCGTAACCGTCCTAGGACGGAACCTCCCGAGCGCGCCGAGAACCCAACCACTCGCTGCTGCTCCGAGAGGGATGCCCATATAGACCTTGAGCTTAGAAAAAGCCCAAGTACTCCACCCGTTGACTGGGAAGAGGAGAACTCTACTTCCAGTCTACAGCAAAACACCACCTGCCTGGTATGAGACCTGGCGATCTACCCTGACCGGCCAAGGACCAGAACGTCGTCCAGGGCAGAATACAATTCGTAACCTCCGACGACGCAGAGGCCCCAGCGCGGTCTCCACGCACTTGGTGAAGATGCGGGGAGCCAGAGACTAGCCGAACGGCAGCCTCTGGTACTCGTACGCTAAGCCCTGCAAAGGAAGCGTAGGTAAGCCCTAGGATGGAAGATCGGGATGCAAATACGCATCCTACAGGTCTATGGAGGAGAACCAGGCCCCCACCTGACAGCGTCTAACAGGTGGGAGACGGTCAACATTCTGAACCTTCCATGGGACAGGTCCAGTATGGGTCTGACACCCCCCCCCCCCCCCTTGGTCGTGTAGTGTATCTTGTAGACCAGGCCCATTGCAAGTTGCTGTACTCTGTCGTCTACTCTAAGCCATCCTAGGTTGTCAAAGTGGGCAGGGGTGAGGTGGGTTCTAGGAGTAAGGTCAAGCAGTAGTCTGACCAGTTTGTTTTGAGATGTTTGTAATTTTGTTTTTAGCGCCTTTGAGGTGCTTTGGTACCATGAGGTGCAAGCATAGTCGTAGTACCCCTGAATGAGTGCTCCTGCCAGAGTCTTCAGGGTATTCTTGTTTACCAGAGAGGAGATCCGGTACAAGAATCGAGTTCGTTGGTTGACTTTTTTTATTACATTGGATGCCATTTTGTCACAGGAGAGATTAGCCTCTAGGATGGAACCCAGGTAGGTAATTTCATCTTTCCTTGTGACAATATTGTCACCCACTGTAACTGAGAAGCCGTCGGTCTTGCTGAGTTTGTTATTTGAACCGAAGAGAATGGACTCTGTTTTGCCCATGTGTAATGATAGTTTGTTATCAGCGAGCCATATGCAGATTCTGCCTAGTTCCGAGCTGAGGGTTTTTTCAACCTGTAACTTGTTCTTGTCAGAGACCAGCAGGGCTGAGTCGTCCGCAAACAGGAACAAGTTGCAGTCACAAGCTGACGACATGTCATTTGCATAAATTAGGAACAGTAGCGGTCCTAGTATGCTTCCTTGTGGAACACCACAGCTCACTGTGAGGGGGGGGGATAGGGTACCGTTTACCTCCACCATCTGTTCCCTCCCCTCAAGGTAGGATTGCATCCAGCTCACTGATAGACTATCAAAACCAATTGCTTTTAGCTTGTCAATCAGAATGGAGTGATTGACCGTGTCAAAGGCCTTTTGTAGGTCCAGCATGACCATGCCGCAGTATTTGCCTGCGTCCACCTCTTGTTTGATGTGGTCATTCAAATAGAGAAGGCATGTGTCAGTGGAGTGGGATGTTCTGAAGCCAGATTGGAATTCGTAGATTAGATTTTTTTCCGCTAGGTACTTTTCGACCTGTTCGTAGACAATTTTTTCCATGACTTTCGAGATGGAGGTGAGAATAGAAACAGGGCGGTAGTTGCCTGGGTCTAATTTGCTGCCCTTTTTGTGCAGAGGGGTCACCCTCGCAATTTTGAAGTCCTTGGGGACGTGTCCCTGTTTTATGGAGAGGTTTATTATGTGTGTGATGATTGGGGTGATGGCAGCTGCTGAGTCTCTGAGGAATTTGGAGGGGATGTTGTCATGGCCAGTGGCCTTGTTAGGTTGGAGGGCGCTCAGTTTATTGAGTACCTCATCTGTTGTTACCATTTCCAGCTTGAAGTCGTCCTTGCGGACCCCTAGGTTTTTGTAGTAAGCTACTATGTGTTCTACCCCATAAAGCCCTGAGTGGGAGGGTAGTTTGTTTACCAGTGTTGTGGCTATGTTTGTGAAGAAAATGTTTAAGTAATTGGCTACATCCAGCTTGTCTGTGATGAGCGTGTTGTCCGTTTTTATGTTTATGTTTGAGAATCTGGTTTTAAGTTTTTTACTGCATCCTAGTTGATTATTGAGTAATTTCCAAAGTTCACGTGGTTTGTTTTTGTTTTCCTCAGTTTAATGCAGTGTAATGCGGCCTACGGGCGAAGCTAACGTTGCTAAATCCAGTTCATAGGGGTACCCCATACACATTATATGCCGGCATTAGTATAGGACTTTTGTTTTGGTACAGTGGGCCCACATTTTTGATTTCCTTTGAGTGTGATAACGTGTTGGTTCTTTAATAATAATTTCCCATCTAATCAACCCTTTCCCAGTGGGAAGGTTACAGACCTGAGGTATTATTCCTACCATATAATTAAAGCCTGATAGAGGTATTATACATGGTACTGACCCAGACGTGGGTGATGAGTCAAATACATTAAAGTATATTATTCCTGGTGCTAACACAGAGGTGTGTGTAGAATATACGTGTACATAAGGTATTGGGTTAAACTTTTGTACTCAAACGTACCAATTAACATAAAAAACATTAGATGGGATTCTGTGTGCGTGTCCATTACTGTGCATAGTATTAGCTATTTTGGTGTGGGTAACGCTACTATAATTAACCCCTTCCTATTCCACCTTTTCCTTTTTATTGTAAGGTTTCTAGTGTCACTGAGGGAGGGTACTGCTTGCGGGGGGAACCAAGTTATTTATTTACAATTCAGTCACTAGGTGTGGGAGGGTTAAAGGAGTAATTGGGGGAGGTGAGAGCGTGTTGGGGAGTACTGCTGACCGCCCTGCTGCAGGGGAGGAAGACCAGAGTACCAGACCAGGTTGGTAAATCCCGGGCCCCATCCACTCCCACTGCCAGCCTCCAGTTGAAGCTCCAGACCCAAAGACGGAGGTGCAGTCAGACGGAGCTTTACTGTGTCTCGCTACCCAGTGACTGTGCACACCCGTTCCCACGAAGCAGGGATAATCCACCCTGCTACACTTATAATGGACTTTCATATGAAAATAATTTCAACATGTCCAGGCATCCTGAATCATAGCCACGTTAATAACGTTTGTAATAAACCAAACCGTTTGTAAATCGGTTGAAAATTTTGCAAGCTATATTTCAATAGTACATGCACCATAGACATTCATGTTATGAGTGGGCGTGCCGCCTGTGACAAGATGGCCGCCGGTGAACTACGTTGGAGGCTCCGCCTTGCACCATCTAGTTATATATATCTATGTTCTCCACATTTAACATGCATCATTTGCAACGTGTGCATGCGTCATTTCCTGTGAAAGCATTATGTGGGAGCTATTAACTATTTTTACATTTATTTAATATATTTATTTGTTATGTGATTTTGTAGTATTCATTTGTTTACGTCCATATTATTTAAGTTATTATGAGTCGCAGCTAAATGCTTTTACTTTGAAGGGGTTCTGGGCAATTGGAAAGCACAGCTGGGTGTATTTAGGTAATTAGAGTCAATAGCACAGTGGGCATCAGGGAAGGTATATGGTTTTTATCAGCGTCAGGAGATCATATAGTTTTCAAACATAATTTTTCTGTATTCTTTGATTAACAGACAATAAATGCCACAGAACTGTCAAATGCTGTCTGGACAATGGACTTCCTGATCTGCGTGAGATTCGCTGCCCTGGTGCTTCAGTGGCTTTTTAGTTTTTATTAGTTGTTGTTGACAAATAGCCACTACATAAAGTAAAAACCGTTCCTTATTGAAGCGGACACTTTTTATTGTTGTTTTGGATTTTTGCCGTTGGACGTTTTGGACATGGAAACACCACGCTCAAACGGAGGATCATTCAGATCAGAGGACATGGATGCTGGCGCTCCAGCATTTGGTCTGGAGATCGAAGACGATGATCAGTGACTTTTGTGAAGCTTGAATTGCCTTGGATCAACCTGTTAAAGACACGATCGGAGAACGGAGGACCACACGGTCTAATGGACGTCGCACTCGAACAAAACAACATCATTGGTATGTGAAGAATAATCCGTCAGCTTTATTGGAAAAAGGCAAACTTATTGGAGTGACTGAGTTATTGTCTCGCGACGCTAAATGATGTTGATGAATATTGGGAGTTGTTGAACTTCATTGTAAAGACATTCATTCATAAATCTCCGACGTGAAGTTGGCTGTGTGAACCAATCAGACAATATGGAGCAGCTGGTTGGGACATATGAGACAATGCCTGTGGTTGGTTCAAACGTTGCAAGTGGGGAGAATGTTGCTCCGCCCAAGCCCTCTGTAAAACGGGGCATCAAGTTTACCGCAAAAGGGTTGGCATTTTACATGCAAACATGTAAAGAAAAGAGGTCTGCAAAAATCAAACAGGCCAAGAAATACATTGAACCAATACGTACCTTGCTGAAATCTACTGACAATGCGAGCTCATTTGAGTAACTTCATCAATTGTTACGAGGACGCTAAGGACATGCATGAGTCTTTCATAAATATGGATTTGTCTGAGGAAGAGGTTAAAAGGCAAAATACATGTTTCAATGCAACAATAATGACATTTTGTAATTTCACAGAGGATGTAAGGGTTTGGTTGTCTGCTGCTGGGCACCCTCATGTGGAATCAAATGCAAATTTTGACAATGAAACTAATGATGTTGTTGAAACAAATGAAGATGATGATGAGGCTCAATCTAAACAAATTGTTGTTATTGATGATATCAATCCTGAGGACAGTGCCTCTAACATTTCATGTACAAATGAAAAGCAACAAAAGCCACACTCCAGTGTATCAAAGACATCATCCACCGCGTCTACCAGGCTAAAGGCAGAGGCTGACAAAGCATCACTACTGGAGCGGATGAAAGCTTTAAAAAGGAAACATGAGTTGGAAACAAAGCAGGAGGAACTAAGGGCAAAGCAGGAGGAACTAAGGGCAAAGCAGGAGGAACTAAGGAAGGAAAAGGAACAGTTTGCTCTGGAAACTGACCTAGCTGCAGCCAATGCAAAAATCAATGTGCTGGAAACCAATTCAAAATGTAACTCTAAAAGGTCGGATGGAATGAACTCGTATCTGGACAGGAATATAGCTCAAAGAAGGACAAGCCAACTCAATCCTCAAGCTGGTCAATTTGTCCCAGATACCCAAATAACATGCAAAATGAATTTCATCCTGAGGCCCAGGCTGTCACTGTAAGGCCCAAAGGACCATCACAGACTGTCAGGCCTAAACAAATGGCAGTATTAAAGACGGACCTCAGACCACTATACACTCAAGCACCAACACAAGTGGTCCATGATGCTCAACAGACAGGACGAGCATCCTCCCTAATGACACCCAAAATGACATTGTGAATATCATGCAACACCAAACTGACATCACTACAATGTTGGTACAGCAAAATTTGGCATCTTCTCTACCAGTGAGAAATATAGCCATATTTGATGGTAATCCTCTTCAGTATCATTCCTTCATCAGATCCTTTGAAAATTGTGTTGAGGTTAAAACCGACAATGCAAGTGATTGTTTACACTTTTTAGAGCAGTACACCAGGGGACAACCAAGAGACCTGGTGAAAAGCTGTCAGCACCTACCCTCTGTTCAGGGATATCAACGCGCTAAATCCCTGCTTGCTGAACATTTTGGAAATGAATACAAAATTGCTTCTGCTTATATGGACAAAATTGATAGCTGGCCTCTGGTTAAAGATGAAGATGTAAAATCACTACAATCATTTTCTCTGTTCTTGCGAGAATGCTCTAATTTAACACAGAGAATCATGCAAATGAATGAGTTGGACATGCCATCAAACCTCAGGAACATTGTGATGAAGCTTCCTTATAAGCTGAGGGAGAAATGGAGGAACGTCGCATGTGATTTGCAGGAGCAACGTGGTTGCAGAGCACTATTTATTGACCTTGTGAACTTTGTTGAAAAACAAGTTAGAATTGCCTCTGATCCACTGTTTGGAAATATTCAGGATTCAAAATGTACCAGCCGCAACAAACCCCCCATTGACAGTCAACCAAGGCAAAGGAAACAGGGCACCTTTGCCACCAGTGTCACTGCAATGAAAGGAGGAAACAACAAAAGGTACATGGATAATAAGATCAAGTCCTTCTCTGCCCAAAGTCACATCAAATGCTGTTTATTCTGCCAACGAACAAGCCACTCACTTGAAAAATGCTCACAGTTTAAGTTAAAGATACAAAAGGACAAAATACATTTCATAAAGGAGCATGGAATTTGTTTTGGTTGCTTGAAAGTGGGACACATAAGCAAAGACTGCAGGAGTCGATTGGATTGCAGTGTGTGTCAGCAAAAGCATCCATCAGTCCTACACATTGAGCAGAAGGGTATAAGTACACCTTTTAATAAGGCAGAAGAGCCTGTGAGCCATCTGAGTGTAACATCTGTTCAGTCTCAAACATGTGGCCGTATAGGGGCCGGAGATGAGGACAATGCTGTGTTTTCAATTGTTGCAGTTCAAGTGAAAAGCCAAGTGACTGACAGAGTTGTGCAGACATATGCATTTTTGGATCCCGGAAGTTCCAGTACTTTTTGCACTCATAACCTGGCAAAAAGACTGGGGCTAAGTGGCAAGCCAGCCAATATTCTATTACGAACAATGGGGCAAGAGAAAATTGTGAGCACCAATGTATTGTCTCACTTGGAAGTGTCTGGCATGGATAAGGAGGATTTTATTGAATTGCCCAATGTCTTCACGTGTGAACATTCCACGACAGGATGATGTGGAAAAATTGCCTTACTTGAGTAACATAAAGCTGCACGACTTGAATGCAGATGTGGATTTGCTCATCGGAACTGATGCAGCAAAAGTAATGGAACCATGGGAGCTGATCAACAGCCAAGGTGAAGGACCATATGCAGTCAGAACAAGAGTCGGCTGGGTCATAAATGGACCACTTAGGAGTGGAAGTAACAGAGTTAAGACTGGCTGCTCTGTTGTCACAACAAATCGAATGTGTGGAACATCTGGAAGAAATGCTCATGAAGCAATACAACCATGATTTTAATGAAAAAACATCAGAGGGGTCATTGGAAATGTCAAGGGAGGACATTCAATTCATGAAGATAATGAGAAGAACAACAGAGTTGAAAGATGGACATTATTACATTGACTTACCTTTCAGAGAAGAGGAACCGGTCTTGCCAAATAATCGCTGTGTTGCAGAGCAGCGACTTCAAGGCCTGAAGAGGACATTTGAAAAGAACATCAAGTTTAAAGAGGAGTACACCTCATTCATCAATGATATGCTGGTTCAAGGTTATGCTGAAGTTGTACCCATTGAACAGCTGGAACAAGATGAGGGAAAAGTGTGGTACATTCCCCACCATGGAGTACATCACCCCACCAAAGGAAATCTGAGGGTTGTATATGACTGTGGAGCCTCATTCAAAGGAACATCTCTGAACTGTCAGCTCTTGCAGGGCCCCGATCTCACCAACACTCTTATGGGGGTCCTCATTCGCTTCAGGAAAGAGCCTGTCGCAATCATGGCTGACATCAAGGCCATGTTTCATCAGGTGCGGGTGCCTGATAAACATGTGAACTTTCTTCGCTTTCTTTGGTGGCCTCAGGGCAACACTGACCAGGAACCAGGGGAATATCGAATGAGGGTACATTTGTTTGGAGCTGTTTCGTCCCCCAGTTGCGCCAATTACGCCTTGAGGCGAACTGCAGAGGACAATGCAACTCACTTCCCTCCTGAAGTGATCAAAACAGTCAATCACAACTTTTATGTAGACGACTGCCTGAAGTCTACATCCTCGGAGGGAGATGCAATTAAGCTTGTAAAGGATTTGACTCTGCTCTGTAGTCAGGGAGGATTCAGCCTTCAAAAGTGGGTGACAACTAGCCGTTATGTTTTGACATCAATCCCAGGTGACATCAGAGCAGCAGAGATGAAAGAGCTGGATTTGGACAAAGATCACCTGCCTATGGAAAGAGCACTTGGACTGCAATGTGCGTTGAGTCCGACCAGTTCAGCTTTAGGACTTCATTACAGCCACGCCCACAAACCAGGAGAGGTATCTTGTCGGTGGTCAGCTCTCTGTATGACCCTATAGGATTTTTGGCTCCTTTTACAATGCCAGCCAAGTTACTGTTGCAGGAGCTTTGCCGGCAAAACCTGAAGTGGGATGAACACATTTCCCCCTCCTTCTCCAAACAGTGGTCTGATTGGCTGAGCGACCTCCAAAGGATGATTGTATTCAAGGTGGAACGCTGTATCAAAACCCTGAACTTTGAAACATCTGTGACAGCACAAATTCATAATTTTGCTGATGCCAGTGAAGCTGGTTATGGTACAGTATCGTACCTGAGACTGAAGGATAAAGATAGAGACGATAAGGTGCATGTTTCATTTCTTGCTGGAAAGGCCAGAGTTGCACCTCTGAAGCACATCACCATTCCTCGTTTGGAACTCACAGCAGCAGTCCTTGCTGTCCGAATGGATGGCATGCTTCAAAGGGAACTACAGTGGCAACTGGAGAAGTCAGTGTTTTGGACCGATAGCACGACTGTCATCAAATACATCTCCAATGAAACCAGACGTTTTCATACGTTTGTTGCCAACAGAGTCAATGTAATCAGAGAAGCTACATATGTTGACCAGTGGAAGTATGTGGGCTCCAAGGTCAATCCTGCTGATGAAGCATCACGTAGATTGAGAGCTGAAGAATTTCTCACACATGGAAAATGGATTAAAGGCCCAGATTTCCTGTATTTGCCTGAAAATGAGTAGCCTACACTGGAAATGGATTCAGTGATTCCCATTGATGACCCGGAGGTCAAAAGAGAAGCGGCAGTGAATGCCATTGTTAAGGATTCAGAAAATCCAACAGACCATCTCATCAGCTACTTCTCATCTTGGAAGAAGCTTAAAACGTCTGTTGCCTGGTTCCTTGAACTTAAAGGACTTCTGTTGCTTCTGAGTAAAAAAAGAAAGGAACTTAAAGCTACCGAAGATGACAAAGATGCTGGAGTGAAAAGTACAGTTGAACAGAAACTCAAGAGCTTCAAAGCCACACTCTGTGGAAAACATTTGACTCCAGACGATTGTGATGAAGCAGCATGTCTCCCAGCTCATTTTACGTCATATCCATCAACAACTAGGACACGCTGGGAGGAACCACATGTTGTACAGACTTCGACAGAGGTATTGGATAATCAATGCCAATTCAGCTGCAAGGAAGACTATTACAGAGTGCATGGTGTGTAGACAGCACAGAGGAAAACTTGGGGAACAGAAGATGGCAGACCTGCCTGAAGAGCGAGTTGTGCCAGACAAGGCTCCTTTTACTAAAGTGGGAGTTGATTATTTTGAAGTGAAAAGAGGAAGAAGCCTTCTAAAAAGGTATGGAGTGATTTTCACTTGTCTGACCAGCCGTGCAATACACCTGGAGGTGGCACATTCACTTGACACAGACTCTTGCATTAACGCCTTGCGGAGATTCATATGCAGAAGAGGCCCTGTGTCAAATTTAAGATCTGATAACGGCACAAATTTTGTTGGAGCAAACAAAGAATTGAAGCAAAGTCTTGCTGCTTTGAATAATGCAAGGATCCAGGATGCCTTAATTCAGGATGGAATTAAGTGGAGCTTTAATACGCCAACAGCCTCACACCAAGGTGGCGTTTGGGAGCGTCTCATTCGATCAGTAAGGAGTATACTGACCTCTGTTCTTGGACAGCAGGTTTTGGATGATGAAGGCCTGCAGACACTGTTTTGTGAAGTAGAGGCGATACTAAACGATAGACCCCTCACAAAAGTGTCTGATGACCCTAATGACCTTGAGGCCCTCACCCCAAACCATATTCTCCTGCTGAAAGGAAAACCCATCTTTCCCCCAGGACTCTTTGAAAAGAGTGACCTGTACATCAGAAGAAAATGGAAGCAAGTACAGTATATCGCAGAGCTGTTTTGGAAGAGATGGACATCCGAATACTTACTTGTGATGCAGGAAAGACAGAGATGGGCAGCTCCAAAAAGAAACTTCTCCCCAGGAGATATTGTCATTATTGCCGATGCTACAGCTCCAAGAGGATCCTGGAAGATAGGTCGAGTTTTGAGTACCAAGTCCGACTACAAAGGATTGGTCCGCTCTGTGTGCATCCAAACTAAAACCAGCGTTTTGGAGAGACCTGTGACAAAGATCTGCCTGCTGGTGGAGGCCACAGAATAATAATAATACCTGTTCTATCTATTCTCTCTTTCTATCCTGTCTTCTTACCATCTGTTTTCTTTCAGTGGCAGCAGGGAAGGAGACACAGAAGACGCTTGAATAGAAAGAATAGCTCCCTTACATGTATATATATATATATATATATATATATATATATATATATATATATATATATATATATATATATATATATATATATATATATATAAGGGTAATTGTGACTCACAATTAGGGGCCGGTTTGTGGGAGCTATTAACTATTTTTACATTTATTTAATATATTTATTTGTTATGTGATTTTGTAGTATTAATTTGTTTACGGCCATATTATTTAAGTTATTATGAGTCGCAGCTAAATGCTTTTACTTTGAAGGGGTTCTGGGCAATTGGAAAGCACAGCTGGGTGTATTTAGGTAATTAGAGTCAATAGCACAGTGGGCATCAGGGAAGGTATATGGTTTTTATCAGCGTCGGGAGATCATATAGTTTTCAAACATAATTTTTCTGTATTCTTTGATTAACA
Organism: Notolepis coatsorum; assembly: GCF_963971535.1. NCBI lineage: Eukaryota > Metazoa > Chordata > Actinopteri > Aulopiformes > Paralepididae > Notolepis > Notolepis coatsorum. The sequence continues at coordinate 51,264,504 of NC_140176.1, read as the reverse complement.
GACAATAAATGCCACAAAACTGTCAAATGCTGTCTGGACAATGGACTTCCTGATCTGCGTGAGATTCGCTGCCCTGGTGCTTCAGTGGCTTTTTAGTTTTTATTAGTTGTTGTTGACAAATAGCCACTACACATTATATTTGCATATTTTGGTGGGTATGGCTGACCAGGCCATGGAAACTAGTATAGAAATGGAAACTAGTATAGTGAATAGAGAAGTGTTTGCAGAATTGCAAATACATTGAATGGCTACTGCAACAAAAATGCCAGTGAGAAATCTTTTATATAAAGATTTTAAGGCAGATTTGAATTTGAGAGGGCCAAGAGAGACCAGTTAATTTATACAAATAAATTTGTGAGGTTTATATTATACCGTCTACCTGTCTACTCCTAGGCTCGTCCAAATAATTGAATTGAAGAATGAAGGGATTGCAGACGGCTGCATGTATTCCACAGTTCTCTGTATGCAGATGGGTTCCTCCATGGGGAACGGAATTGTGGCTGGCCTGGAATCATCGTGAGTCAATAAGACCCGAAATGCAAACATGACCATCCGTATTGAACACCAGCAGGAGAGTTGATGAATCTAGCATCGCCAAACATTAATTTCAATTTAGCGCTTCAACTACATTTTGACACTTGATTCATCACCTGCGGGTTCTGTATTTTTACTGCGCTGATTACATTTTTAACGACATGTGAAATTTATAACTAAATAATTTCTCACATTTTAAAACTAATTTATGAGAAGTTAAATAAATTAAACCCTTTGAAACTGTTGCTTGACCAATCATTTGGTAAGGATTTATTAAAGTCACTTAACCCTTTCACTACAGAGGATTAACGCTTTCACCACCAAACTACAGAGGGTTAACCCTTTCACTAACACACTACAGACTGTCTGCAACCTATACCTGTTCGCTGTATACGTCAGACTCAGTGTGCACGCGCATCACCGGAGCAGAAAGGAACGTAATCCTGGTCAGAACAACGGGGCAGACTAGAATATATTTGCATTTGTTAGCCATACTAGCGATCTAAACAATCAATCCATGCCAAAATTAGATATGTAAAAGGTGAAAGACTCATACTCACAGCCATATGACATCCAGACGTTTTCGTTTGAAACTACTTTTAGTCAGGGAGTGCCATGGTTTCTCCATAGAGCCCTGTCGTATTCTTTTAGCGCATCAACTCGCGCAGGCAATTTAGTAACGTGGTTCAGTTGGTATTGCTGATTGGCTCGAACACGGTACGTTTGTATACAGCGAACAGATCAATAATATATCTCTATAGTATCTTCGTCACACTCATGAAGGGGATGCAAAGGATCAGACAATATTTGCAGAGCCCTGTCCCTATTCCGAAATACATATAACTAAGACAAATGTTTTTTGTGGTTTCCCTATAAGTTATAACTTTACTGGCCATGTTAACAATTCTTGCCAACATACTGTAGCGGCCCTGATTGGGACCAACTGTTCATGTGTGGGTACTGAGAGGGGGGGATCATCCCTATGTTCCTCGGGTCCGATGTTCCCCGGGTTCTATGTTCCCCGCTTTGATTGATTAATAGATTGAAAATTTTATAAATTTTTATTATTTTATTAATTATTAATGTCCGCCTTGTTTCGAACGGTTAAGCTTAGGCCCTCTTTCGAACTGGTTAAGGTTAGAGTTTGGAATCAGGGCTGGTGGTCAAAAAATGTCAATCAATCAATCAATCAAAGCGGGGAACATAGGACCCGGGGAACATAGACATGCTCCCGAGAGGGGTGTTTAGCTGCCAATCATCCATGGCCCAGTGGCCCACTAAGCTTGTCTTGGGGCTCCTTGTGTTTTTGATGAAGGTGCCCTGGGGTTGGTGGGTTCATGGGTGAGGGGCGGGGGGGCTAAGGGTATAAGAGGGTGGTACACCTGAGAGCGCAGTCTCTTGGTGTATGGGAAGCAAGGTGTCTCTTGGCGGGAATGGCGTCTCTCGGTGTCGGACTGTGAATGGAGCAACACGACTGTATTGTGGTTGGCGTCTCTTGGTGCCTGACAAAGAGAACCTGTAACCAACGGAGCACATGTAAGTTAGCGTAGCTAACTATTAGCATAGCGTCGTACCCGGTAGCTTAGCATAGCTAACTGGTAGCATAGCGTAGCTAACTCTGTGTGACTGTATGGCGTGGGCTATGGCCAAACAATAGCCTGTACATTAAAGTAACTGTTTCTGTGAATACCGTGTGGACATTCGACTCCCTGCTGGCAAGGTCATTACAATACTATCATTAGACATATTGTAGCGACCCTGAGTTTGGGGGTCATTGGTCAGCCGAGCTGTCACTCAGCACTCCGCCATCTCGGGCTTGCAATGACGCTATTGGTCGCTTAAGCCGCAGGGTGACAAAGGCTGGAGTGCAGGGGCTGGCCTCTGCCAAAGGTATAAGACGGTGTGGCATCCAGCGTGCTCTCTCTCTGGTTAGTTAACAGCACTATGGGAAGTTCAGAGCAGTTGTTGGGTACGATGAGAGGTGATGCACCCAGGCTGTACACTGTAAACCAGAGACTGTAATAAACAACAACGTGAGAACTAACCCTCCTGAGTCGGTGAGTCGTCAATAACGGAGAACGTTACACTGGTGTCAGAAGAAAAAATTCTGCGAATTATAAGCGGTAAAAGTGTCGGAGGGGAGTGAGCTAATGGGAGCTAATGTGGGCTAGCGGGAGCTAACGTGGGCTAGCGTGAGTAGGGTGACCAAACGTTCCGATTTGTGAGGGACAGTCCCGCATTTCAGCCCTCTGTCCCGCATGCCGCAAGAGAAGAATATTGTCCCGCATTTCAATAAGTGTCCCGCAATTCAATAAACAATTATTATTATTATTATTAATAATTATTGATTTTGTCCTCTCATTAATCCCCAAAACATGCACTAATGCATGCACGCAAGTACTACATACGTAACATTATGTAACATAGCCTATAGTCTAACCAGCACAAGCGCATGTAGTACCTGGTGCGAGCTGTTTATTTCCGGTCACTCAAGTTGCGCGGCAATAAACAGCTCGCGCCAGGTACTATATATGCAAGCTGTTATTGGTTATTGGTTATTGGTTATTGGGGGATGACGTGACTGTATGCGAGGTCTACCCCATCCTCTCTACCCTGCGTGGGAAACTCCAGCAAAGGCTCACGGATTACTTCTTTGGAACAGAGGCCAGTGTCCTTCTCCGCCACTTCCCAGATGTGAGAGCGACAAAGACAAGAGCAGACTTCACATCGTTCTACAGGTCTGCCATCGTTTACCTCGAGAAGTGGTTCGATTTCTCCAATGAGAATGATCTGAAGGCTCTTTCTGTCATGTCTCTAAAGAGAAACGTCAGCTTCACTGACCTGACCTGTGCGCTACAGCTGAAGCCCTTATTGTTAGACATGGATGCGCTCTCGAGGAGTTTTGTTTAATCGTTCCACGTCAGAAGGCAGTGGTGGAGATGGAGGCGACTGTTGGAGTGAAGTGGGGGCTGCTGTTGAAGGACATCCAGACCCCCAACCTGACCCAGCTGGCTTCATTCTTCCTGAGCATCCCGGTCACGAATACGTTCGTAGAGAGGTTTTTCTCCCTCATGACCAGCGCGTGGACGGACCAGAGAAATAGATGCAGTGTGGAGCTCGTGAAGAGAGATATACAAGTCAAAACTAATTTCTGTGCAGCTTTTTATAAATATGCTCTTGGTCAGAAGGCTCTACTAGAAGCTGCACAGTCCAGTAATAAATATAAATTCCTCCAGCACTAACGGCACTATGGTGCTCTCCATGGTGCTGAAACTTTCAGAGGCACATTTCTATGTTCGAGATGCAAATCGCTCATGTTACAGCCATTTGCTTAGCCTATAGCCTATTGTTCCCCATAGGATATATTTTGGAATTACTGCAGAAAACGATAAAAACATATTTATATTCTAGACGGTATTTTCGTATGAATCTATGAATGAAAAAGTATAACGTTCCTACATCCTGAACGATAGATAATCGATGTTGAATGGGCCATAGTAATGTCAATTTAGCAATACAATTTAAATAGTTATAGCCCAGCAAAGAAGGTGAACATCTCCATAGGCTTAGAGTGGTGGCAGAGAGTGGTATGAGAGGGGCAAACTGCGTGGCAGTTAATGTGTTAAGAGAGACCTCTCTCTCTCTCTCTCTCTCTCTCTCTTTCTCTCTCTCTCTCTCTCTCTCTCTGTCACTCAAATCGCATTCTGGGTATGGGCGGAGCCCAGCCTCAAAACGGCTTAAAATTTTGAGGTAGAAAATGCTGTTTTTGAGTACTTGATTAAAAATACAAAACAATTACTTTTTTTGAAAATAAACTTACATGTGTGTTCCATAAAATCACAGGAATTGTGTAAAATTGCCCAAATAGTGAAGGAAATTGAAATAGTTCCCCTTTAACCAGCAGAGTGTCTTCCCCTTCACCAGGACGCGTCTATACTTTAAGCAAGTGGCTTGTCCTTCCGCGTTCCCGTTTTGCGCTCTGATTGGCCACGCACGTTTCTGGTCATGTGACATGTGCGCCAATCGTGGGACGGCAAGTTCTGCGCCTATTTCCGGGTCTAACAGCCTGCAAACTACCTAACGCCTAGTTTATCACTGGTTAAGCTTAGGCGACTCTTTCGCAGTTGGTTACGGTTAGAGTTTGGAATCAGGGCAGGCGTTCTATCGCCATGCTCTAAGACAAACTCTAACCTTAACCAACTTCAAAAGAGCGCCTAAGCTTAACCGTCCAAAAACTTACCGTCCCACGATTGGCGCACATGTCACATGACCAGAAACGTGCGTGGCCAATCAGAGCACAAAACGGGAACGCGGAAGGACAAGCCACTTGCTTAAAGTATAGAAGCCACCAGGACCCAGCATTGTGTCCTCTCCCTGCACCAGGACCCAGCGGTGAGGCAGGGAGTCCGCCCTCTTCACCAGGACCCAGCGGCGTGTCCTCGTCACCTAAGGGACTTCGTATGGGCCCAAGGGGAGTGGCAGAGACTATGACGGATGAATGGGTTATACGGAATGAAAAAAAAAGGAAAAGAAAAACCTTGTAAATTGTGGTATCCTTGAAGTGTGGTGTATTGTGTTGGGTACTGTGGGGATTTGAGTACTGGGTTTAGTGGGTATTGGGGTGGGAGTGCTGGCCTATCATTGTGTGGGGTGGGAAGCAAGACATGTCTCTGTTGGGGAGGGCGTCTCTCTGTCGGTCTAGAGCAGGAGGACGCGAGCAACCTGGTGAACCAAAGAAGCATTTGGAGGTTGTCGTCTTTTGGGGCCTGACAGAGAGGGTTGCAGCCTTGTAACCAGGGCTTGATGTTAACTTTTTAGCTCACTAGCCACTGTGGCTAGTGGTTTTCCAAAGTCACTAGCCACTCAGCATTTTCACTAGCCAGAAATCCCTGCACTCGCGCCCCCACCCAAAAAAATATAGGTAATTTCTTCTTCACTAACCCCTGCTGGGGACAGTATCATTGTAATCATACTGCTACACGCCAACTGTACAACTGTGCTTCTGACTGTTGACTCCATTGTTTACTACTGCCTGCGACCAGTAACTCAGCCGCAAAAGGAGCTCCAGTTGGGGCAACGGCTGACTGGGACAAGATGGAGGGTGTAGATGTGGAAGAGTTGTGTTGAACCTAGCAATTACATTGTTGCTCCAAACGCCGTGAACATTATCATTGACACACCTATGCAGGGCTTGACGTTAACTTTTTGGCTCACTAGCCGCTGTGGCTAGTGGTTTTCCAAAGTCACTAGCCACTCAGCATTTTCACTAGCCCTGGGCAGGTGGGCAGGTGTCAACGTCAAGCCCTGCTTGTAACCAACAGAGCACGTCGGGGCTAGCCTAGCAGTGAGCGTGGCGTCGTAACCGGTGGTTCGGTATGACCACCGGAAGCGCCGCGTGGCTAGCTGCTGGCACCGCATTGCTGGGGGGGTTAATTTTTGTGGATTGTGGGTGGGTTTGGTTCGTCTCGAAGCCGCGGGGTGACAGAGGCTGGAGTGCAGGGGCTAACCTCGGCCAAAGGTATAAGAGGGTGTGGCATCCAGCGTGCTCTCCCTCTGTTGTTGGGTACGATGAGAGGTGATGCACCCAGCTGTAAACCAGAGACTGTAATAAACAACAACAACAACGTGAGAACTAACCCCCCTGAGTCGGTGAGTCGTCAATAACGGAGAACGTTACAATATTATCAGAAAAAGTCACTTCCCATTGAACATTTACTGAATGAAATAGTGGAATTATACTATTCCAAATTCCTGGAACCCCCCCCCCCAATAGCAGGTGATTATCATTAACTATGGCCAATAAGCTGTGTGGCACTAGTCACTAGTGTATGGCAAACACGTCATCAGAATACCACGACAGGCCCGTGCCAGAATTTCAACATCATTTTGGTATAAGAACAAGAACAAATATTTTATAGGAGCACATACTCAGTAACCCATTGGTCTATACGGCGCTGCAGATTTTATATCCAGATGGCATCACAAATGTAAAAGATCTCTCGTAGACGTCTAGCTTTAGAAGAGGGTGGTGCAATTTCACAAACGTTTACCGATCTGTCAAGGGGCACAGGAACAACACATGTAGGCTACTATAATTAGGAATAAGTAATTCTCGAAGTCAACTTCCTGTCTGTTGTTGCTAGGCAACTGCAGCGTGGGGGGAAACTGCCCCGCCTGGTACATTGTGTACGCTTCATTTAGTGCAGAAATGGATCGTTAAAGCGTCAAATTAAAGACTATCAAGCGGAATTTTCTTCAGTCCTTCACGATGCCAAAGAGCTGCTGTGTTACGCGTTGTACTAATGACAAAAACAGAAATCCAAATCGCAAGTTTTATACCATCACGGAGGAAAAAGTGGCTGGTGGCTAACTTTCGGCTAACTCGCTCTGCTGTTGTGGTTGTGGTAGCTACATGCTAAGCTAACGTTAATTACATAATATCGAACCGATAGGAGCTTATACAAATAAAGTTATTATTATTATTATCTTATCTAATCTTACGTGGATGTTTGATCGGGTAGTGGCACACGTGGTACCACCACGTAAGATTAGATAAGATAAGCTCCTATCGGTTCGATATTATGTAATTAACGTTAGCTTAGCATGTAGCTACCATGACCACAACACAGAGCGAGTTAGCCGAACGTTAGCCACCAGCCACTTTTTCCTCCGTGATGTATCAGCTGGTATTATATAAAACTTGCGATTTGGATTTCTGTGTTTGTTATTAATACAAAACGTAACACAGCAGCTTCAATTTGGGTATTCGAGAGTTGGCCATGTCTATATGTGTTTTGTATGGACATTATGTCAAGTCAATCAGGGGGAGATCTTTGACTCATATCTCGCCTTAGAAATTAGAATCACCAGAAAGGCTTTCGAAATAGTGAAATGCCATGTTGGCCTCAATATTTTCAAAACAAATCGTATGAAAATGTTATGAAATGAACAAGAATGTGATAAAACATGTAATAAAAACGGACCTCAACGCATGCATTTGATGGTAGAAATCCGTATGGTCCTATACCAAGATGGCGGCGGTCTCGTGACATCAGAGTGTCTTCGAGAATACAATTACGTTCATATATAATGAATGATATATAATTAATTACACAGTAATGAATTAATGTAATTATGCAACTGCCTGAGTCGTAATTCTATAGTACCTTTTAGGATCTGGGAGGATTACAGAATGACAACCAGTGGTGTAACGTATCGTACCATTTGTTCACCTATCCTCCCCACGCAGTAGCCTACGTCTGTCCCCTGCAGTTGTTCACCATGGATACGACGTAGCGGAGGGCATTCTGTTCCTTTGTGCTGAAGAAGGGCCAACAACTTTGAATAAGCCATTTCGAAAAAAATATATTTTACCTTCTATGATTCATCACCCGAACTTAATCATCTATTATAGTAACAAACACTGAAAAGGGCCATACACAGGCGACTCTGCGGTCTGGCTCAGGCTAACCATCCCCACTTCACCTGCTCAAATCAAATGTTAATTTCTGATACTAATGACATGTGACATTAAACGTTTTTTATGCTTTTGCAGTGATTGTCCCAAATTGTTAAATTATTCATGACAGACGTGACAGGATGTGTAAGCTTCCACACTTAAGACAGTTGCAATTTTCTCCAATGTTGGTCAAATTGCAGTCTGCTCAAATAACAATTTAGTGGGTTTTTCTCCCACTTGGAGCACCGCACGTCCTCACATTTTGAATAGTTCCAAGTAACACAGCTTTCTGATTTCAATGCATGAAAAGAGGCTTTTAGATAACATAAATCGATTTTTTTTTATTGATTTCGAAAAAGATTCCACACAGACTCATCATCATATCAATGACCCGTGTATAACAGCCCTTTTTGGAAAGTGTAATTGGTGGAGTGCAAAAAAAAAAAAAACACACATCGCTTGCAAGTCTTTGTGACCCTCTTTCGGGAGAAAATTGTGTTAATAACAGTGACCACCAGACATGGGGCTCAAAGCAAATCATCTACAAAGGCTAAATGAAAGGAAGCCACACACACTATAAAATCCTTATTGCCGTCGCAGGGAGCGGGCCGAGTGCTCTAACCGGTCACAGTGCAAAGCCCTACACACTGCAAATGGGCTATTAGCTTCACATTGGCATTCAGAGGGACTCGCTCCCTCCCTCGTATGCAGGCAGAGACACAACAAACCCCTCCAGTTCTTCTGGACGTTGGTGATAAGCTCATCCAGAGCACCATCTTGTGGACATTTTTTTAAGTCTGCAAACATAACCGTTTTTACATTAAATTACCCTAATGACAGATCAAATACGTGATCCATTCAAATGAAGAAAATCGATTATATGTTGTTTAATTTTAATTGTTTTGAATTTAACAGAATCGTCGATGGCTGGCATTCCTTGACGTCAATACAAGAAATAAGTAGGAATAACAAGCTGCAGAACTCTATATATTTTAATATTACAGTTCTCCAAAGTCCAAGACAAAAACCCTCACACACACACTATACAACCTACCATTTATCATGTAGATATTCAGTGTGTGCACATCTAGACATGGGCTACGTTCACACTGCAAGCCTTTGTGCTCAATTCTGATGTATTGCTAAGATCCAATATTTTTGTTTGGCTGTTGACTTTTTTTTAAATTATACAGTATATATAAATGTGGTCAATATCACATTCCAGTGTGAACTGACCTGCATGCGCAAATTAAGTTTTGCTTGTACAGAAGTATCACCCCAAATAATATGGTAAACACCTCACTGTGCCTCCACACCACAGACCACCTCCATCACAGCTGTCCTCCATGTTTGTATCTTGCCAACACAGAGCTGTGATGAATGTCAATCTCTAGTGACATAAAAGTGGCAAAAATTCATGACTGTTCAGATTGAGGTCACATTGCAAAAAGATCAGACCTGTATCTGATTTAGGACCACATTAGACATAGACCAGATTGCTGTGATTTGTGCTGTTCACACTGCGATCAGATTTGGGTCACTTTGGTCTACAGTCTGAACGTAGCCATAGATTTCAGGAGGGTCTGTGGGTATACAACCCCAATAACGATGGAAATTAGATGCTCATATATATGTGTGTTGGTGAGATAGGCTGTCTGTCCTATTTCACCTCATTACATTTTCTTTGCATTTCATGCCCCTGGACGACCTGCAGTGCTTTGTATCTAAAGCACTTTATAGGGGGGGGGTCTTGGATTGGGATGTGATGGGGATTGATGTGTGGGGTGTTTGGGCCTTCAAGCATGGGAAACATTGTACTTATTTTATAACTATTCTTATATCTGCAATTTATGCATTGTTTTTATTCTCTCAACTGTGTGCTGATGTTATACTAATTGCTGTGGGGCACACTGGACTGCGGTCCATGTGTGAAAAGTGCTATATATAGTTTATATTTATTATATTGTAAAAAATGTATGCATTGAAATGTCTAAAGTCTCGACGACATTGAAAATGAGGGTGACCTCAATGGTCCTTTCGAGAATAAGCTGTTGAAGCCGTGTTGAAATGAAATGTATTGCTCATATTCGCAGTAAGCTACGCTTCACTATAACATTAGTTGTTACCTCATAAGCTTTCCTTGCAAAGTCAAGACACTTAACTTGTTCTCTGCTGCTGCAGGTTTGTTTACCAATCACACTTGTGTTTTCAGCCTCCACTAGATTTATTGACCACCCAATTCAGTCAGTCATTGCCAAGGAGACGAGCAATCAGCAGGGCCCATGACCTCTGAAGTCGGGCTGCTGCCGCATAATGCACCGACAGCATACCGATAACTTCCCACTCTGAGCCCAAAGCATACCAAGAACATCTGCAATTATATTGTTATTCATTGTAGATGCTTTGCATATCATTTTCACATGAACAATTTCAAGTGTACAATCTCACATTGTAATCACAGAACTGAACATTGTAATGATATCACCATAGACAAATAATATATAATTATTAGTGCTGTCAAACGATTAAAATATTTAACTCGATTAATCGCATGATTGTCCATAGTTAACTCGCGATTAATCGCAAATTAATCGCATTTTTATTTAAAATTTTCTTTTTTACCTTAAACAGATCTTTTTCAAGTTCCAAGTTTTAATACTCTTATCAACATGCGAGTCAACAAATGCTTGCTTTGTGCAGCCATTTAACACAAAAGGATGACCCTCATGCATTGCAAATTTGCATCAAATTCAAAACAGAGTGATGCACAAAATAACTTAAAAGAAAATAATAATTTAAAACAATGAATAAAGTGTGCATGAAATAATAGGGGAAAGAAAACGTTAGGAACTTGTTACATTCACACACACAAGGGCTGATTAATCACACACACCCCTCTCTCCCTCACACACACACTCCTCTAGCTCTTTTTCTCTTTTGCCCCTTCCTCATCTCTCTCACCCCCCTCTCTCTCTATATCTCTCTCTAATAATAATATAATAATAATAATTTAGGACCTGCTCCGAGGTCACCATTTGGCACACATGCGAAACATGCATACAATGCGTATCTGCGATTAACCCATCCCGTCGTCCTTCCCCCCCAAGGGCAGCCGGGAGCAGACAGGCGCCACGTGAGCCGCGCCAGGGGACCAATCCAAGTGCTCCTGTCCGTCTTCGTCAAGGACGCCACACACACACACACACACACACACACACACACACACACACACACACACACACACACACACACTTCAGAAACAAACATAGTATCAATGAGAGCATCAATAATACACCTGAGTGAAGTCTAGTAAAAAAAAAAAAAAAAAATTTAGTTAATCTTGAGTTAAAAAAATTAGTGGCATTAATAGAATCGGGAGTTAACGCGATATTAACGCAATATATTTGACAGCCTTAATAATTATACATTAGTACACTGATTCCATTTGAAGGTGAAGGACATGTAGCCGATCCACATCATTAAAAGATCATTTAATGTAGAGATCTATATTGTTTTGCATATCAGCTTGAAAAACACACACTTGTGAATGAAAAATTCTGCCACAAGAAATTACATGAAATCACACTTCAAAGTACATTTAACATATCCATCCATGGCCATTCCATTACACTGAATTGGTTATATGATTGAGTTCTCAGCACATCATCCATACTCATATATATATATTAGATTTTCTTCCCCCGTTGTATCTTTTTCTCCCATCCCCCAATTTTAGTCGTTATGCCAATTCCCTTCCTGGCTGTTGCGCACGCTTCCCCACGAACACTGCCAATTGTGTTCGTAGGGAAGACTGACAAAGCCGGAGGCACGACTGACAGCTGGATTCGAACCCAGAGTCTCTGCAGTGGTAGGCGGGTGCTTGGACCTCTGCGCTCTGCTCATATTTATATCAGATGTCCGAGGATGTGACTCTGTTCTTCTTCATGACCTTTAAGGTGAGGAGATCTCTTATGTGACAAGATATATACTTGGTCGCTAATGTGTGTCCTTGTGCTTTGTGGCCATGGTGAGTTATAGCTGAGAGAACAGCTGGGCGGCGTTGTCCACGTTCACAGATTCCCTCGGTGGTTCTCGGACAGCCTGGAGAGACGAACACGAATGCCAACAACAAGAGAAAAGAGTTAAGAGATATTGGGCTAAATCCAATTCTGCGTCATCAATATTTCTGCTGTTATGAGCTTATCTGCCCCTTCAGCTTTACCTGGGCAGGTTTCATGGGTTCAGGAGCAGTACACTTTGAAACAATCCTAACATCCGTCTGGACCTCTGCGAGTATTTGATTAAGCTTCTCAACTTTCTCACCTTTCATTGCGTTCATCTGTAAAGCAAAATAAATATTAACACAAGACGTTCAAACAAACCTGTTGCAGATCTTTTTTTTTCTTCTTTTTTTTTTCACTTTTTCTCCTTATTTTCTATTTTTCTCCCATCCCAATTTCGTATTTCCAATTCTCCCCTCTCCTGTCTTGAACGTTGCTCGACTATGCCCCCCACTGGTCGGTTGTAGGGAGGATAGAAGCCTTGTATCACGTGTCCCCTCCGGTACACAAGGAGGCAGCCTGTCACATCTTTTCACCTGCCAGCGCGGACTCTCAGTGGTGAGGTGTAACGCATGGGAGGCTCACACTACCCCCGCTACTTCCTGTCTCTGCTGTGCAGGCGTCCAAATCCCCACCCATCGACTTCCACCCTCTAACTCTGCCAATTGAGTTAGTATGACGGCTGGCCCAAGCCGGAGGCAATTCGGACACCCGGATTTGAGACCGGAGTCTCTTGCATTGGTGACGAGCGCAATCTCCGCTGCGCCACCCAGCCGCCACCTGTTGCAGATCTTCTAAACATTTTAAGGGGGCTACAAACTAAAGATTATTCAAATTGTTTCTTGGAATAAAAAAGAAACGTAGTCTAATCATAAATTACATAAGGTTCCATTACTTACGTGTTTGAGGGTTGTGGTGACAGGTTTGGCCTTGGTCTTGTGTTTTACTGGCTTTTTCGCCACTTGAAAGACATTCCTGTGTTTTTGACCCTTCTGTTTATTCTTTGCCATGATTGCTTAACCTGAGGAGAGAGCATCACATGTCACAGGTCAAGTTGGTGGAAATAAGTGTCTTTCCCTGTCATGAACAAGGTTTCCTCTTGCGTCGTTGTGTGTATTTAGTTGTCGGCTTGGTCAGTTGGTCAGTCCCGAAGATAAAAAAAAAATAAACGTTATAATTTGCCACTATAGCGGTGTATGGTACACAGCAGCCACGGTTTGGTACGTACCTCGGTTTTGGGGTCACGGTTCAGTATGAGTTCGGTACAACAGGAAAGAAATATTTATAATGATTATTATATATTTATAATTATAATAATAATGATTAAATATAATTATTTTGTATTAAGTTATACTTAGTTCCACCTAGGCTTGCCACGTTAGTCAGTGATACCGGTGTCATTCTGTGTTCAGGAATCTGTGTAATTGCCTACCGCCCCGCCCCCACCGTGTATGCTTTTTAAGTTTCACTTCTAGATTTAACTTCACGTGAAGCAGAGAAAGAAGACTCTAGAGAAGCGATTACATGTTACACAACAATGGCAGAGGATTTATCAATATTTTGGATTTAAACACTGCAGCAGCTCGATTGGGGAGGACCAGTCCAGATCAGCAAAAGTACATTTGCGCGTTCTTTTTTTTTCTTGGGTCAGCTGTAAGGGGAAAGTAGCGTGGAAAAAAGTTGGTGTGTGTCTTTCCATTGGTTAACATTATTTAGGTGAAAAAGATGGACATTTTCAGCCTATTGTAATGACCCTTCTGTTCTGTGTTACAAACATATCATTCATTCATGGTTTTGATTCAGGGACACATGTAGTAAAGGGGAGGGGAGAAACAGCCCAGTGCAGAGTGCACGGTTGTTAATTTGTTCTGTCGGCTTGTCATCATGCCTTTACAAGCTTCAACGTTTTATTCATCATCTAAATGTGGCAATACAAGCTTGATATTCAATGTTAAAGATCAAAGTAAGCCAGTCAGGGAGCGAAATTAACTTTTTGACTCACCGGCCAGTGGCGGGTAGATGGGAAGAATCTACCCGCCAAGCATATTTCTTACCTGCCAAATTTTTTTGATTAAAAAAATATATATATATATTTTATATACACATTTTTTTTTAAATAAAATATATATTATATAATCATACTTGTAGTTGTATTATCTGCGAGACATCGCCACCATGCAATAAGTCAAAATGCTCGCTATCTGCAAACAGCTCCACTGTCTGTGTGTATACTTGAGTAGCCTCCAGCTCCAGCAAGGATTCTCCGGCGATGCAGCTAGACCCTATACTAATACTCTACATTCAGCATGCAAGGATTCTCCAGCGCTGCAGCTGGACCCTATTGGTATAATATTGCGGTTCTTTGGTCTAATCACATTCATCAAGCCCTCAGCTAGAATACGCATTGAATCAATGTTATAAGACATTGATATCAGGAGCTATCTGTAGCTACTGCTAGCCCGCTAGATAACGTTAAGACAATTTAGTTTACTGGGACATATAGATCTAACCATTCTGAGAGCTTAACGTTAGCACTAGATGCTGCGGGCGAGCTGCTATCATTCTGAGAGCTTAACGTTAGCACTAGATGCTGCGGGCGAGCTGCTATCATTCTGAGAGCTTAACGTTAGCACTAGATGCTGCGGGCGAGCTGCTATCATTCTGAGAGCTTAACGTTAGCACTAGATGCTGCGGGCGAGCTGCTATCATTCTGAGAGCTTAACGTTAGCACTAGATGCTGCGGGCGAGCTGCTATCATTCTGAGAGCTTAACGTTAGCACTAGAGCTGCGGGCGAGCTGCTATCATTCTGAGAGCTTAACGTTAGCACTAGATGCTGCGGGCGAGCTGCTATCATTCTGAGAGCTTAACGTTAGCACTAGATGCTGCGGGCGAGCTGCTATCATTCTGAGAGCTTAACGTTAGCACTAGAGCTGCGGGCGAGCTGCTATCATTCTGAGAGCTTAACGTTAGCACTAGAGCTGCGGGCGAGCTGCTATCATTCTGAGAGCTTAACGTTAGCACTAGAGCTGCGGGCGAGCTGCTATCATTCTGAGAGCTTAACGTTAGCAGTGGCACTAGAGCTGCGGGCGAGCTGCTATCATTCTGAGAGCTTAACGTTAGCACTAGAGCTGCGGGCGGGCTGCTATCATTCTGAGAGCTTAACGTTAGCAGTGGCACTAGAGCTGCGGGCCGCTCGTGTTGATACGAGCAGAAGCCAATAGTATCCCGCTGCAGGGCTGGCCCGGCTGGGCGGATATGACTCGTTGCCACGTTTTTTTTCAAAATAAGAATATCATACGAACCGAATGCTGCTAACTGCCGGAGCCATCGATATTATGACTCTAGCTGCGCTTGGGCCGGAAATGAGACCCGCACAGATTTTCAAAATAAGAGTATCGTTATGAACTACACGTCTACACGCCACACGGCGGGCAGGGCTCTCAGTGGCAAGCGCCAAAGGTAAAAACTGAGCGCCCCTGGCGGGCGGCGGGCTTTAATTTCGCCCCCTGTGTGTGTGTGTGTGTGTGTGGGGGTGTGTGGCGGTGGGTGGAGACTAGAGCGAGCGCTGACAGTCGAAAGGAAAAAAAATTGAAAAAAAATTGAAAATTAATCAATCAATCAATCCGCGATTTTTCTTTTGTTACAGAATGATTCAAGACCCATCAATTACATCATCCAACATTGTTTAAACGACTAAGACATTCGCTGTGACAGAATCGCTTGATATTTAGTCGTTTAGTCGCTATCAACATATCCATTTGTAAAGATTATTGTCCACCTTCTTGTGATCCGGCGGATTGATGTGATGTGATTCGGTTGTGGGCGGGTCCTGGGCCAGCAAGCGTGGACTGATCGCAATACATACGTGTAAATGGACTGTTTCAGCCAATCAGAATCGAGAAATTTGCATGCCGTTGTATAAAGTAGGCTATAGTACTGGTTTGTCCACATGTTTTACAGTAGGCTATAGTACTGGTTTGTCCACATGTTTTACAGTAGGCTATAGTACTGGTTTGTCCACATGGTGTACAGTATAGGCCTATAGTCAGGGGTGCAGTCGTAATATCAGAACTGCCTGTACGCTGTTTAAATGACGCCACGTGCATGCGCGCTCCCTTTAATCTAAATGTATTGCCTTCAATATATAAAGAAATTATATTGTCAACAGATATGGTTGAAAAACAAACAATGTTTTAAATGTAATTGTAGATACAATATTGTAGTTACAATTTCTTTAATTGAATTAACTTAAACTAGAAAAGTAAATACAAACTAAATTAACAATGTAACTTACAGTTTACAGTTTCCTTCTGAAGCACAATGAAATGTCTCATACTTCCAGTCGGGACCATTTGGTTCCACAGCTCAAGCAAACCCCCACCAATTGGTACAGGGCTTGTATTTTGGTTTTGCACTTCTCTTTCTTTGTTATGCTATTGGTATCCTATAATATTATGCAAAGACTAGGTGATAGATAAGTGCCGGGTACTTGGTGCACGGCGCGACGAGTCGAGTGAAAGTTGTGAACGCATTTTTGTGTGCGCGCGCATGCACATCCGTGTGCGTACTTCTGCTCAGAAAACTGCTGGGTCGGCGTGGTACCGCGTGGGACCACGGCTAGGGCTGGGCGATATGGCAAAAAATATATCGCGATAACGATATGATAATGTTATATCATTCGATATCGATAATTATCGAAATTGTTATAAGTAAGAAAAAATACTTTGTCGTTGCCGCCATCTTTAGTGTTACATCCCCTCACAGTTCTCAGGCTGCAGCTGGTTTAAAAGCGAAAGTAAACCGGCTTCTCTGCTGGCTGTGGCTCCAGGGGAGTTGAACAGTTCTGGCTCTGCTAGTTTCTTTTCTATCTTTTGGCGCTTTTTTGGTGGACAAACCACCGCACATGTGCACCGTGACTCGTGACTGGAGTCTAGCTCTGCTAGCACACATAGCCTACTGTGTACAGACTGTTTCAAACTGTATTTTAAATTAGAAAGCAAACAAAATAAATGGACAAGAGAAAAATAAATCTCAATTTGGTCAATATTGTCATTTGGACAAGCAAAGCCATTACTTTTAAGTTGCAGGCAAGAATTCGATATATATTATTATTATTATTATTTTCTTTTATATCTATTATTAAAATATATCGCGATATTTATCGTTATCGTTATATCGCCCAGCCCTAGGACCACCACTGCACCACTGCCTATAGTACTGATTTAAGACTGCCTTCTACCAGATCACATCAAGTTTCCTAATAATTGTGTGAACAGCCTAGGAGTACAAGGGGGGGGGGGGGGGGAGGGGTGTACGTTTTCCAAAAGTGCCAGAACATCCAGTATGGTGCACACCATGGGTGGTAATGTCGGCAAAGTTGTAGACCAAGGTTAGCTGTATACGTATGTATTCAAAGTCTCGTGTCAGTTAGACTTGCAGTGTGTGCGCATTATGGCTTTACTAAGTTAGACATTTCCACCTACTTTTTTTCTAAGTTAGACCATTATAGTGGTTTTTTTTCTGGTACCACTTCTACCCAATAGGGTCGCTTGGAACCGAGTAGGGTATATCTGCAGAGCCGCAAGCCGCAAGCCAACTTTATTATTATGATAAAAAACAGCGGTGACGCGGTATTCAGCCTAACTCTGCGGTGAGCGTGATGCAACAGCGATACCGCGGTAATGCGGTTATCGCGGCAGCTCTACTGGCCATCAGTCAAGGGAGCACTCGCAAACAGATAACATTAAACAAAACAGACAGACTGACCAACGGGGAACTGCATCCAACCCTAGTACAACCCTCAAGCAGGGTTTCCGTTAGAAAATATTGGTGCCGGTCTCCGTGTCCTGCAAGATTTCAATCACCCGGACGCGTGAACATTAAAGGCAACCAACTTGTGTTCAGCTTTTCTCTGATTGGCCACGACCCCTCGCCCCCTTTTGCCGCGAGCGCGGCAGACGAGCGGCAGAGGTCCCAAATGAAATGAATGAAGCGCGGAGCTGTAATCTTTGTCCGAATCGAATCGCGCGAATACACAACGCATTTATCAAAACAACTACGCGCTTCACTCGTCAGTGGAGGCTGTGGAGGCTGCTGACTGATTAACTAGAAACTGTACATTGTAACGTTATATAATGTATAATGTTATTTCGCAAGGCTGGAGGCTGTGGAGGCTGCTGACTGATTAACTAGAAACTGTACATTGTAACGTTATATAATGTATAATGTTATTTTGCGAGGCTGGAGGCTGTGGAGGCTGCTGACTGATTAACTAGAAACTGTACATTGTAACGTTATATAATGTATAATGTTATTTCGCGAGGGTGCTGACTGATTAACTAGAAACTGCACATTGTGAAGCGCCAGCGGGGCGATGCGGTGGTTTCTCCCCGGCTTCTGTGCGCCGCCGCCGGCTTGACTCGGTCCAGCTCCAGCAGCAGCGGCCGTCTTCCGTTGTAGAAGCCCTTTCAATGACAGAGCTCTCATATTTTGCGAATGCATAAACTATATCTTAAATTATGGCTATGCGTCTAATATGGCTGTCACTTATCAATGACTTCGCGACAGCCATATTAGACACATAGGTAGCCATAATTTAAGATATAGTTTATGCATTCGCAAATATGAGAGCTCGGTCATTGAAGTGGGTGGTGGCAGCGTAACAGCGTTCACTTCACCCTGATGTAAAGTAGCGATTTTTATTGTTTTGTCATGACAAACCAATTACATAATCCAACATATGTGTAAAGAAACAACATATTCCAGTTAACGGTATATTTTTTTAATGATTCATTACGGTATAAATTAGGTTAACTGGAGCTGCGTATTGCTGGCTCTCATATTTGCAAATACAACAGCGTTCACCCCAGAGTTTGAAATTAACGGGGGCTTGGGGCATAATGCCCTTGAAAATGGACAAAATGCCCTCGAAAATCAGTTAAGGGGGGCACAAAATGCCCCCGACAGTTTACTAATTATATATATATATTTATCCGGTAATGGAGCGTCTGTGTATCGTACGGTTCAGATGACGCGCAAATAAAAAAAATCATTTGGCAGAGCCGGGAGAGGTGAGCACTGGCTGCAGGCAGCAACAGCAGCAGCACTGCAGCCAGGTGCTAGTCAGTTTGTGTAAGCACAATATAAATCAATCTTCATTACGACTTTAAAAACATAGCCATTAACATTACATAGGCCTACACACATCTTGCCATAGCGTTGCAGTTTGTACAACACAACGCACGTTTTAACTATGGTAGCCCGACGCAAGCTAATACTGTACAGTCAATGAAATGTCACCGTAGCTACTAGCTACTAGGGGTGGGACGATACATCGATCCAGATCGATACATCGATGTAATTATCAACGATCGAATCGGATCGATGCGATGTAATAAGATCGATTCATATCGATACTCTTATTTTGAAAATCCTGTGGCGAGTCTCATAACTGATTGTGTTAAATGGGCATATGATATCATCTCATATCGATCGCAGGCACCTGAATCTAATCGTATCGTATTGTATCGTGAGAGACTTTGTGATATCAGCAAATATCGTATCGTTGTCCAAAGAATCGATATCGTATCGTATCATGATGAAACTGGTGATTCCCACCCCTACTAGCTACTGTAGCAGAGGAGGAAATGGGAGTCTGAGAGGCGGGGTGTTTAAAGACAATGATAGGCGTTTATTCAACATCCAAGAAGGCTAACATACAACTGTGTTTTACTAACTCCAACCGGGACTATTGCCGCTGTCCCACTGCATGTTGATGTTATGAACTCCTCCGGAGCTGATAACATTGCCTGAGCTGGCGGTCCGTGACGCTAAAATGTCCGTGGGGACCCGGCGCCAACCCATAGATAGTTCCAACTCACCGAATTACGTAATCCACCACAGTTGCACTCAATATTTAAATAATGTTAGTCTAAATAAATGTAGACAGATACATAATAATTTCAAGCAGAAAACGAATCTTTCCATTAAGAACTGACAATCAGGGAATTTAAACATGGTTGACAGTTTTTTTGTGTTTATATTAAAGAAAGGAAAGTCTAGTGCTGGCTGAGCATATTGTTTGTTTGCACTAAGTTAATACTTTGACAAATGTAGCCTATATTTTTCAGTCAGTTCGGTCTTTGTGTGCCAAACATTATTTAAGGCTGTAAACACTGTAACACTGTAAACCTTTTTATTTTTTTTAATAAATGAGAAGCATGTTTAGATTTTAATAAAAATGTACGTATATCGAACCGAACCGAAAACCGTGACCCCAAAACCGTGATACGAACCGAACCGTCCATTTAGTGAACCGTCCCACCCCTACCGTTTATCATAAAAATTCAGTGCCCCCGAAATAAATAAAAAAAGCCCCCGAAAATCAATTAAGGGGGGCAAAAAAAGCCCTTGAATTTCTTTTTTAATTTCTAACCCTGGTTCACCCTGATGTAAACAAAACAAGTCATTGTGACGGCCATATTAGACACAGCCATAATTTAAGATATAGTTTATGCATTCGCAAAATATGAGAGCTCTGTCATTGAAAGGGCTTGACCGTCTTGACATCTTACTAATAATCAGCTGTGCAAATAAAATACAAAACTACTAAAACACTTATCAAACGAAGTCACATCCAGTCGCCAAAAAACATCCTCAAAAGCTATTCCAGAGTTACCGACGTCACCACGTCATGACGTGTACGTTTGAGAACACTACCGTAATGACAGAGAATGAAGCACAGCTGACATGGTCGGCCCTCACACAAAGTTGCTTTTTCGGGAGTAGGTAGCGGTTCCCGTATGAGCCTCTCTCTCTCTCTCTCTTTTGGGGAAGTGCTGTCTGACAGGGAAACCACAACGCGCGTGTGTGCATGTGTGCTCGAGTCACACATGCGCGCTCTCGGAGCAATCTCTCTCTCTCTCTGTCTCCCCCTCTCTATCTCTCTCTCTCTTCCCCAAAGTTAAGTTAAAGTTAAAGATGTTAATATGAGGTCCCGACTGAATTTGGTTGTTAATAAACCCAGGGCGCTTATGGCAATGAGTAGGGGCTTCCCCCGACGTTCCTGGCAAGATTCCCAATCAAATCTCTGACATCAAGGCCACCTAATCATCCCTCCCAGGGCTATACGCTAACCTTTTTCCCAAGGAGCACATGTGCTCCTAAATGAAAAAATTTAAGAGCAGAGAGCACACAAAGAAATTTAGGAGCAGCACAGTGAAATTTTTTTAGTTTATTAACAAACTATTTACATACATATTATACTGTAGGGCCTAACAAAATTAATAGTTGGTTTCCGGTTGCCGACCGACCCTGCCGATTTAGGTGCGACCCAATATATTTTATGAGTTTTTTTTTTTTAAATTATCCGTATTTTTTTTAAGAATAAAGTTTCATAGAAATCTTAGTCAAACATTTAGTATTATGGACATTAAACATGCTGGCAGAGTACATGCATCCATGTTGTTGTGAACATTTTAATTAAATAAAGAAATTCCCTATCCATAGTCGCCGTGAGAAAGAATAAAATAAAAAAATTAAATAAAATAAATTCCCTACCTACCCATGGCCAAACTGACAACCAACAGGAAACCAACAATATATTTTACTTTGCCTAGGGCTGCAACTAATGACTATTTTGGTAGTCGACTAATCTGTCGATAATTTTTCTGATTAGTAGACTAATCGAAAAACAATTATATTAAAAAATATATATATATATATATATATTTTTTTTTTTTTGCACTACCTATCTTTGTGAAAGTGGCTTCTTAGCTCTGATCCAGCTGAAGACAGAGCAGAGGAACAGATTGGACATTGAGCATGACCTCAGAGTTGCTTTGAGACTCTTGTCAGGACCAAACAACATCCCCAGTTATCCCATTAGTTCCCCCAAACTTACTGTCGGTCTGTTATGTTAAGCCAAGAAGTCTTCAGCTGGCTGGACCAGAGCTGAGAATCCACTTTCACAAAGATAGGTAGTGCAAAAAAAATAAAAAATAAATAGAATAATTTTTAATTACTAATCGACACAACAATTCCTCGTCGACGATTTTTTTATAATCGACATCGTCGATTATGTCGACTAATCGTTGCAGCCCTATTATACTGTGCGTGCGTGTGTGCGTGCATACTAAGGGACACACATCTGTGCAATAGCACATACCACCAAAATCACACATTGGCCCATGCCTACTAGACGCAAAGGATATAGGTTGTCCAGCTGCTTTTGTATGTTGTTAACTTGTTGTAGTGTTATAACGATACCAACATTTTGACTTCGATACCGATAGGAAAGGTAATGGAATATATTATTAGATGACAGAACATGGAAAATTCTTTATACAATTATTTAATTAATTATAATTTAAATTAATATTTTGACGCTGTTGAAACGTAAATAATCAAAAATAATCAAATTATTCTGTTACAGCTGCTGAGCTATATACTATAGCTAATTTATTTGAATGAAATAGCTTCAAGAATCGAATCAGGATTGTTAGCAGGCAGAGAGAGGGGGGGGGACTCAGCCACTCAGCGCCCCCTTCCCTCACTATTGGATGCCTCCGAGCGTTCCCAGGGATAGCTTAGTTAGCAGCTAACATTAGTTAAAAGGTTTTTAGCGCGACGTGGGCATTCCAGAATGGCGAGGATGCAAAGCATGTTAGACCATTGGACCCGTTGCTCCCGGAGTTTACATTACACATAGAAACAGCGTGACTTGCGAGATAAATTGTCACAAAGCTGTCAAACACAGGGCTGAAGAGCTAGATGCCATTGCTTCTAGAATTGAAGGTCCGCTCTGCTCTTGACAAGTGCGCGTTGACACACCCAGTGCCCACTACGCAAAGCTATTACTCGCACAGTGTGCTCCTAAATGATTTTTCCAGTTTGCACATATCTATTTTTAGGGGCAAATGCGAGTGAAATAGTCGCATTGTAGAGCCCTGCCTCCCCCCCTTAATTAGCTGATATCAATCCCCGTCTCCTGAGCCTTTCAGCCATTGTGTACTGTAGTGTGATGTGTGCCTGGTGCCAGTGTATGGCAGCCATTGAGCCTGCATAGACCAAGGTTGAGTGCTACACAGCGGTGGTGAAGGAGGCAATTTCCACCCTACATTGTAAAGTGCTTTCGAGTGTTTAGAAAAAGCACTATATAAAATGCAATGATCATTCATTCATTCACCTCCTCTCAATGGGTGAACAAGAACATTGTGCCTTTGGAAATATGTAAAAGCACAATGGAGTATGCTCTTTTCAGGAGTTAAAGGACACATTGGCCCTCCCTGGCTCTGCTTATTTCTAGTGATGCCCCGATCGATCGGCCACCGATCGTTATCGGCCGATAATCAGTATACATATGCGATCGGTGATAATGCTTTATTTTCGCCGATCGTCAAAACCGATCGAAAAACGAGATCTCACTCGCTGAGTTCTGTCTCAGACGCTCCGTCTCCTCCTCCCTTCCCTGTGTAAACAAGCTTGGGCAATAGTCCGCTCTAACCTAGTGCATGCGAGCTCCGTGAGCTAACGTTAGCTACCGTTACTGTTTAAACAGAATGACCCAGTCAACTATTCACTTTTAGTTTAATACATGAGGCATTGTTAACGGTATCTAGCCGGCTAGCTACTGATAGCTCCTGATATCAACAAATGCTCCAGCAATAGTCTAGTAGACGTGCATGATAGCTCACGTTAGCTCACTGTTCAAAACTAAACGTCCCATTAAACTAAATTCAGTTCACTGAGGCGTTGTCTTAACGTTATCTAGCAGTAGCTACAGATAGCTCCTGATATCAATGTCTTATAACAGTGATTCGATGCGTATTCGAGCCACGGCTTGCATCGCAGTCACAAACGGGGCTAGCTGAGGGAGTAGGGTATATCTGCAGAGCTTCAAGATTCAAGATTCAAGAGTTTTAATTGTCACGGCATACAGGTATACAATGAAATGCGGCTGGTCTTGCCCGCGACGATGTGCAATACAGTGGTACAACATATAATAGAATCCAATAAAAATAGTGGTACAACATATTAATAGGTGCGGGTATATCTGCAGAGCCGCAGATATACCCTGCTGAGGGCATGCTGAATGTGATTTGATCAAAGCAGAGTATACACACAGACAGTGGAGATAGCGAGCATTTTGACTTGTAGCGTGGTGGCGATGTCTCGCAGATAATACAACTACAAGTATAATTATATAATATATATATTTTATAAAAAAATATATATATTTATATAAAAAACTTTTTTTTTAAATCAAAAACAATCGATATCGGTCGATATGGCTCAAGACGATCGGTGATCGGTATCGGTGGCAAAAAACGTGATCGGGGCATCCCTACTTATTTCCTATATTTGAGATTGCGTTCAGCCATGAAGGCCTATGGTGTGCCTTGGTAGTGTCCCCTAGCTACTACCACATCCGCTGATTCTGACCTCCATTCACTCCTTCACTGGACTGATTCCGGTTCTCTACACAGCAAACTCCAAGCTAACCAAAGCAAATCCCATCTGTTGTTGTCCATATCTTGTTGGAGAGCTGGAATGGCACAGGTATGGACAAATTTATTTTCTTCTTCTACAAACCTATCCCACAAACTCCTACATTTCAGATCCATCCACAAATTCCACTATACTCCATACACACGTTCCAATGAAACTTGTGGAACAAAAACACTATGCAATATGAGGGCCATTGGAATGTCCTACCATCGCACAACTATGGACTGATATTTGAACTATTGATATGTCTACTATTTCAAGCTTGGTTTGAACCAGACATCAATTTAAAAACTATGTGGCTAACATATTACTATGCCATATGAATCCTGGAACAATCCACCGCCAAGATACATGGAGCCAAAGCATCCACAGTTGCAGCATGATCCAGTACTGTTGACCAGATTGCCTTGAGTTCGTCTTGTCCTGTCTCGTCTCATTATGAATGAATAAGTAAGTGGGGGTGAGTGAGCAGCAGTAAGTGATTTGGTCAGTGAGTGGTAGTGGGATCATGTAAATGCGAGAGGGTGTGGGCTCGAGACTAACGATGTCCCGTCGTCCCGGGGACGATCAAATATTGATTTGGGACGAACAGAAATCTTTTTTGGGATGCAAACGGGACGAGAGGATTTTATTTTTTTCACAGGAAATGTCAATTAGCCGACTGTCAGTGCGCGCATATATATATATGAATTATTCTACTTTAATAAAACATACCTGGTGATCAACTACAGTTTGCTGTAAACATTATGATATGTGTGTAGTGTTCTGATAACGACAGCTGCAGCGGGAGCTGGCTCATGCTGGATTTGCGAATATCATGCAGCTGCAGAGCCGCAGATCCAGGGGCGCTTTCAGGTCCGGTCACAGGCCCGCTCAACAGCGCCCCCCACACAACGGCTGAATTGCCAATGGCTGAATTGGAGTATTGCTCATATTTTTATAAAATATATATATTATATAATTAGACTTGTACTTGTATTATCTGCAAGACATCGCCACCACGCAACAAGCTCCACTGTCTGCGTGTACTCTAGTAGCCTCCAGCTACGGCCAGGATTCTCCGGAGCTGCAGCTGGACCCTATACTCGAGTAGCCTCGAGCTACGGCCAGGATTCTCCTTCGCTGCAGCTGGACCTATTGGTATAACGTTACTGTGCTCAGCAAGCCCTCAGCTCGAATACGCGTCGAATCAGTGTTATAAGACATTGATATCAGGAGCTATCTGTAGCTACTGCTAGCCGGATATATAACGTTAATACAACGCCTCAGTGAACTATTTAGTTCAATGGGACATTTCGTTTTGAACAGTGAACTAACTTGCGCTAACGTGAGCTAACAGAGGTATCATACACGTCTCTACTAGACTATTGCTGGAGCATTTGTTGATATCAGGAGCTATCAGTAGCTAGCCGGCTAGATACCGTTCGGTTAGACAATGCCTCATCATGTATTAAACTAAAAGTGAATAGTTGACTGGGTCATTTTGTAACGGTAGCTAACGTTAGCTCAGGGAGACGCCGTCCTCCCGTCCCACTAGACTAGACCCGTGTTTACATGCGTGCGGGAGGGGCTGGAGGGAGGAGCAGACGCCGCACCACCCGACAGAACTCAGCGAGTGAGATCGGTTTTGACGATCGGCGAAAATAAAGCATTATCACCGATCACCAATCGCATATTTATACTGATTATCGGCCGATAACGATCGGTAGCCGATCGATCGGGGCATCCCTATATAGTATGCTTGTGTACAGGGTGCAGGGTTGACTCTTCTTGTTCCAATTCACTCAGTACATTGCCATTGGCTGGTGAGTGGATAAAATTTGGACGTGGCAAATCATATAAACCACGTTATGGTTTATAAAGGGAAACGTCCTAGTGGCTAATGGATCGAGTGCGCACTGCTGTCAGACAGCGATTCCAAAGTTGAAGGCCATGCAGTCAGAGGAGCAGAGGTAAATTCTGGTGAATGGGATCTCCATCCATTCATGGCAGGAATGTAGGCTACGAACATTTTCATAGTAGGTGTAGCCGACATTACCCACATGTGCTGCTGCGTGGGTGTAGGCACCTCTGTGAGTGCCATTACCGGCTTTAATCATCTATTTTCCAGCACCTCTTGCCATTTTTGGTGGGTGTAGCAATACTAGGGATGCACGATATTGATTTTTTGACACCGATACCGATAACTTTATGCTCCTCAAGCCGATATCGCTATTTATTGTATTATAAAAAAAAAATGTAATGTATATATATTTTTTTTTATCAACTTTTTTTTTCAACATGAAACAAAACATGTCACAATACAATAATAATACATAAAAAGACTTCCCAGGACAATAACTTAACACCAACTTAAATGTGACCTAACTAGACAACAGAAACAAAAGCCAAGACAACAGTTTTGACTGATAAAGTGACCATATTTATTTTTACAAATGAAAATTCACAATCCGTCAACAACTTGTAATACATCCAACCTAAGACGCTCGAAGCTTTTTGTTCTTCTTTTTTCAAAGCGGAGCCTTGAAAAAAAGGCTTTGAGTGGACACATCACCACCACAACAAGTCACCTGCGGCATCACCACCGCTAGGGCTGGGCGATATGGCCTAAATATGATATCACGATATTTTCTGACCTTTCGGCGATACACGATACACATCACGATGTTTTTCTTTTTTTCCCCAAACAATTCATTATGAGGCTTACCAAGACAGTATTTGAGTTTGCAAGCTAACATTAAAGACTAAATAAAATACCCATGCATTTAGCATTTTTATATTATATATTAGATTTAGATTATTGGATTATTAGATTATATATTGCATATATTTAGCAATGAGATATTATATGATTTAGATATGAAATATGATTAATTGAAAATGGGGGACCCTGATGTAAACAAGACGAAAGACTTTCTCTGGTCTGCATCCCCTTAACAATTGTATGTATTGAGCTGTACTGTACCCATTCTGCAATATGTTAATAAAGTTTTAAATCAATCAATCAATCAATAAATAGCATTTTAGCATTTTTATGAAACTACTGTATATTTGTATGTCTCTAAATGTTTTGATGAATTGAAAATGGAGGACCCTTATGTAAAAAAGCCGAAAGTCTTTTTCTGGTCTTCATCCCCCAGTCCACTGTTGTTGTATTGAGCTGTACTGTATTGTACCCATTCTGCAATCGTTAATAACGTTTTCATTCATTCGATCATTCAGCCGGCAACAGAATAATTTTGATTGACAGTCGAGTCTGCCAATTACGTCACACCGATTGAACCCGCCCTGCTGTTCTTAGCACCAATCGGCAAGCTCTATGCGTTTTTTACTTCCGCAATTGATTTTGACGAGAGCTGAGCTCAGCTCAACGACAACAACAGCTCCCTGCGGCAGACGAGTGATTACCAGCGCACCGCAGCATGACTAAACAAGCCATAATGATTTTATTGCAACGAATGTTATAATAAAAGCCTTTCCATACATCTGTCTGATTGAAAACTTTATTAACAGACCGCAGAATGGGCATGCACAACTCCGCACGGGCTGAGATATGAACAGTAACGCTTGCTATCTATGTCGTCATTGGACATTGCTATGTTTGGGTAAATACGCTAATGTTATTGAACGTGTAACTATATAACGTTAATGCCACAAAACGAATGCCTTTGTTAATAATAATTAGTAACTTTGATGCAGTAGTGTGTGTGGGGGCGGCGTTGTTCAAAAGTTTGAACGGGTGTGGACCAGATTGACGCGACACAATCCTCTTGGGCAAAACTAGGGCTGGGCGATATGACGATATTATATAAATATCGGGTACAGTTCATTAACGATACACTTTTTCAACGTATCGTGGATATCGTGATGTTTTGCCCAAGAGGATTGTGTCGCGTCAATCTGTCCACACGTTACTCGTTCATATATCAGCCCGTGCTGAGATATGCCCATTCCGCGGTCTGTTAATAAAGTTTTCAATCAGACAGATGTATGGAAAGGCTTTTATTATAACATTCGTTGTAGTAAAATCATTATGCCTCATTTAGTCATCCTGTTGAGCACTGGTCTCCTACTCGACGGCCGCGGGGAGCTAACGTTAGTAGCTTTGTTGACGTTGTTCAGCCACAGGACATTCAGGAAGTAAAAAACTAGGAGCTTGCCGATTGGTGCTAAGAACAGCAGGGCGGGTGCAAGCGCTGTGACGTAATTGGCAGACTCGACTGTCAATCAAAATTATATGTTTCCGTCAGAATGAATGAGTGAAGACTTTGTTAAAGGGTTGCAGAATGGGTACAATACAGTACAGGAGGATGAAGACCAGAAAAAGACTTTCGACTTTTTTACATAAGGGTCCTCCATTTTCAATTCATCAAAACATTTAGAGACATACATATATACAGTAGTTTCATTAAAATGCTATTGATTGATTGATTGATTGATTTAAAACTTTATTAACATATTGCAGAATGGGCTCAATACATACAATTGTTAAGGGGATGCAGACCAGAGAAAGACTTTAGTCTTGTTTACATCAGGGTCCCCCATTTTCAATTCATCATATTTCATATCTAAATCATATAATATCTCATTGCTAAATATATGCAATATATAATCTAATAATCTAAATCTAATATATAATATAAAAATGCTAAATGCATGGGTATTTTATTTTGTCTTTAATGTTAGCTTGCAAAATCAAATACTGTCTTGGTAAGCCTCATAATGAATTGTTTGGGGTAAAAAAGAAAAACATCGTGATGTGTATCGTGTATCGCCGAAAGGTCAGAAAATATCGTGATATCATATTTAGGCCATATCGCCCAGCCCTAGGCAAAACATCACGATATCCACAATACGTTAAAAAAGTGTATCGTTAATGAACTGTACCCGATATTTATATAATATCGTCATATCGCCCAGCCCTAACCACCGCTATGCTATTGTATGTATTGAACTGTACTGTACTGTACCCATTCTGCAATCTGTTAATAAAGTTTTCAATCAATCAATCAATATGATGGCGTTAAAAGCCTATGACGCTAGAAGCTAGAAGCTGCTGTGAATCCAAAGCCAGCTATTGACGAGTCGTTTGCTAAATTAAAGAAGTTTGACAGAAATGACCCAAGGGCTCAAGCCGCTAGCTTTTAAGCAGTCCTTGGTGGTGCAAATTAACCTGGCTACTACGGAGAAATAAGTGACTGCGTTCAACCGAGGGTTGCGTCACAGCCATGGAAGGGGCTAGCTTTGCTTAGCTCCTCGCGTCGTCGTAGGCTTCTAAGTTAACACAATAACACACCGTCGTAGCGGTGGTGATGCCGCAGGTGACCCGTCAGGCTGGATGTATTACAAGTTGTTGCCCTTTTCCCTCCTTGTGGAACTTCTGCATTATTACAAATAGCAAGCAAACTTTTTCCTCAGAGTACCGACACGGCCATCTTTGTTTTAACGTCCGAGCTGATTCAGAAACTTACGTGGCTACGTCACAGCCAAGAAAGGGAGCGCTGGATTTGTGTAAAACGCCCTGTTCCTAAACCACATGCTGTCAGTCGTACCACAGTACAAACGGGATGAGCCTACAGTCAAAACAAACGCACTTCATTCCAATTCACCCACACGGCATTTTTTTTTACCAAAAAATATATTATATTATCGGAGCTATTAATAACGTTATCGGGTTTATCGGGATGACGTCATAATTGCTGATATCGGCCCGATAATTATTGTGCATCCCTAAGCAATACACCAATTTGTTTTTATTAATTATTCCCTTCCCCGCCTGGCTACCCCACACTCCAAAAAGCACAGCTAATTGATTAATCAAAGCTAATTAATTTCCCTTTGACACAACACACTGCAATAACACTCTGAACAGCTTGTTGTTAATCTGAAGACTTCTAACCCTGGCCGGCAAGGAGTGAGATGCACCTAAATAACATTTCAGACTGCCACATCCATAAAAAGACCAGGCAAAACTTATTTTCAGTAATATACCCCCTTTAACTGCCTACTGTGTGAGGGAGGTGTGAACTGAAGCAGCCAAACGGCAGATTTTTGGAATGGTGACAGAATCACAAGCCTAAATATTTTATCAGGGCCCACTCACATTATGCAATGTTAATAAATCTTCACAATTTGCAATCAAGTGGCTACATTCTTGTTAGTAAGCTGGGTCTTTTTGGAAGCCCTTATTTTCCTCACAGCGTGTGGAGAGAGCGTGGATTTTGACATAAAAGCCAAGTGTATTACAGGCCCACTGGCTGTTGTGCAACAATCTATGTACCAAGGCTGAGGGACACCACCAGCACATCTGAAATAGTGATTCCTCTATTCCTTATGTAAGCACATGAGAAATATTGTGATATATTTTGGCCATATTACCCAGTATTAGTAGTGTTTTCTCAACATGCATTTAGCCTTTTGTACTTTAGTTTTGTATATTTTGTATAGTGTTGTAATATAGTAATATAGTGTAATGTGCCTTATATATGTGACAAATAAAACTACTTGAAAAACTTGAACATAATGGCTTCTTCACCACAGGACACATCTCAGCCAGTGGTACTGAACAGGGGGGCCGGGGCCTCATGTAATCTGCCTTGAAATTATTGATAACATTAATTACAGAATGCTTCGATCACAAAACATCACATCACTCCTACTATAGACTGAAGGAAGGGAGTCTATATCAAATATGAAGGTAGAACTTCATGCAAACGTATGGATTTTTACTATACTGTCATCAGCTATACAGTATTACAGTTACATATTATAATATATACAGTATATATTTTTAAATTAATTAGAAATTGTTCCTTGAAGTAGTACTACAAAAAGCTGAAGACCATTTTGAATTAAATGGCACCATGACAAGGTTATTATGACGTGTGTGTACATTTGTAATTGTCTGATCTGTTAACATCAACCTGCAAAGGGACTACACAGATGATTGATGTATTATTTATTATTATTATCATTTGTATTAACCCTTTCACTGCCACACGACAGAAGGTTAACCCTTTACTATCACACAACAGACGACGGACTGTCTGTGAATGTGAGGAACAAAATTGTAAAGCGCTTTGGATAAAAGCGTTATATAAATGCACTATTTACCATTACCATTTACTAGGGGTGTAACTGTGTACCGAACGAATACAATTTTATAAGGGAGATGAAGCGTTGAACAATATGAGCCTAGTTTGTTTGTTGTGTACCTTGGGTAAGACAGGGTCCTATAATCAAATGTGAAATCCTGCTTATTATTCGTCTGAAAACTCAAATGTAATTTCCCCGTTTTGGCCATGGGCGGCGCCATTTTGATGGCGACGTCACGGCAGGGCACGAAATTAACTTTTTGACTCACCGGCCAGTGGCGGGTAGATGGGAAGAATCTACCCGCCAAGCATATTTCTTACCTGCAAATTTTTTTGATTAAAAATATATATATTTTATATAAAAAAAAATTTTTTTAATAAAATATATATTATATAATCATACTTGTAGTTGTATTATCTGCGAGACATCGCCACCATGCAATAAGTCAAAATGCTCGCTATCTGCAAACAGCTCCACTGTCTGTGTGTATACTTGAGTAGCCTCCAGCTCCAGCAAGGATTCTCCGGCGCTACAGCTAGACCCTACATTCAGCATGCAAGGATTCTCCGGCGCTGCAGCTGGACCCTATTGGTATAATGTTACGGTTCTTTGGTCAAATCTAGGGATGTCCGATATTATCGGCCGACCGATATAATCGGCCGATATCGGCAGTAAAATGTGATATCGGAAAATATCGGTATCGGTTTAAAAACTAAAAAAAACAATAACAATATTTGTTATATATATATCCAGTGAAATGATTAGTTACCTGAAATTATTCAGTTTTTTGGACGGGGAAACCCTTCATATATCGGTATCGGTTGATATCGGTTGATATCGGTATCGGAAATTAAGAGTTGGACAATATCGGAATATCGGTATCGGTAAAAAAGCCAATATCGAGCATCCCTAGTTAAATCACATTCAACATGCCCTCAGCTAGAATACGCATTGAATCAATCTTTGTTTGTACTCCTGCTCCCAACTACTGTCAGCGACTTCGGGTTATTGAGAAGCGCTATATAAATTAAATTAATTATTAATTATTATTATTATAATGTTATAAGACATTGATATCAGGAGCTATCTGTAGCTACTGCTAGCCCGCTAGATAACGTTAAGACAATTTAGTTTACTGGGACATATCGATCTAACGTGAGCTAGCTAACGTGAGCTAGCTAACTAGGGAACGGAGGTATTATGCACTCGAGTCGACTATTGCTGGAGCATTTGTTGATATCAGCAGCTATCAGTAGCTAGCCAGCTAGATACCGTTAGACAATGCCTCGTCATGTATTAAACTAAAAGTGAATAGTTGACTGGGTCATTGTTTAAACAGTAACGGTAGCTCATGGAGGTCCGCTCTTCTAGACTAGAGCAGACTGCCTCTGTGTTGATACGAGCAGAAGCCCTTAGCCAATAGTATCCCGCTGCAGGGCTGGGCGGATATGACTCGTTGCCACGTTTTTTTTCAAAATAAGAGTATCATACGAACCGAATGTTGCTAACTGCCGGAGCCATCGATATTATGACTGGAGATGCGCTTGCGGCGGAAATGAGACCCGCACAGATTTTCAAAATAAGAGTATTGTTATGAACTTGATTGATTGATTACACGCCACACGGCGGGCAGACCTCTCAGTGGGAGGCGCCAAACGTAAAAACTGAGCGCCAATGTCGCTTGGCGGGCTCTAGTTTCGCCCCCTGCGTCACGGTGATGGTTTGAGCTGGCTCCCGGTTTACACTGCTGGTTAGATAGCTACGTAAATATGGAGTGACGTGAATAGGGATGCCCCGATCGATCGGCCAGCGATCGGTATCGGCCGATATTCAGTATAAATATGAGATTGGTGAATTCCGATATTGCTTTATTTTCGCCGATCGCGAAAACTGATCGATGACACACGTGAAAAACATGATCCAATTCTCTTCTCTCTCTCACACACAGCTGCTGCTGCTGCGAGTAGCCTCCAGCTGCAAGGCTATTGGCTGCTGCACGCCTTGTAGGCTTGGGCGGTATGACGGTATTACGGTATACCAGTAGGCTTGGGCGGTATCCTTTTTTTTAACACCGGCAAACCTTTATGTTATAATACCCCGGTGCACGGTATTTGACGGTATGACTTTCATTTTCATCAGCGGGGGGGGTTTACGTGTTACCAAGTAAACAAATCATCGTCAGCTCTCAGAATGGTAGTCCCGCACCGGTAGAAGCCTGCACCGTTTTAGCGTTAGCATCTAGCCTATAGCCATGGCAGACTATTTGATTCCTTAAGGGCTAGAAATTGCCTGGGTTTTGGTGATATGCTCCCGAAATGCTCCCGTTGTTTGGCTACTTCTATGTGCAGTGAAAACTACTCGAATGCTTTATAACCTAGTCATTGATTTAGTTCAGGGTAATCTAAGATTAGCCGCAGAGCTAACGCTACTTAACGTGAGCTAACGCTAGTTATTCAAGCTCAGTAGCTCACAGAGAGAGATAAACAGCTGACAGCGGATAGTACAGGACGGTACAAATACAATAAAAAGGCGGGTGGGGCTGTTGTGTAAACCTTGTACTCTTTAGTTCACATATAATAAGAGACGGATTATTTGCTTGCTCC
This sequence comes from Notolepis coatsorum, assembly GCF_963971535.1. Lineage (NCBI taxonomy): Eukaryota > Metazoa > Chordata > Actinopteri > Aulopiformes > Paralepididae > Notolepis > Notolepis coatsorum. The sequence continues at coordinate 51,230,244 of NC_140176.1, read as the reverse complement.
ACCAGTGCACCACAACAACACTGCTCTCGTCACAACGCTTTACGGTATTTTCACAGCACTGTCGCAACATTACCGTAAAACGTGAACACCGTTGTGACCCACTCGCTCCACTAGAGCGGTCTCGCCCTCTGCTGGCGCGTGTGTGCACTACACTCAAAACTCCGTTTCACTGTTATAGAAACTGAAGCGCATCTGTGATTTTGACGGTGACGGACGGTATTGAAAATCAATACCGTCGGTATTTCTAAATACCCCGCTATACCTTAATACCGTCATACCTAGAGCTGCCGCGGTATTGATGTTTTCCTTACCGCACAAATTTGCGAAATATTTCCTACCGCCGCTTGGTGGTAACACACTGCAGCAGGGCTGTACGTTAACTTTTTTTGCACATAGCACTGGTGCTACAGAGGTTGATAGTTTTGTAGCACAGGCCAAAATCTTGTAGCACAAGTATAAAACGTGTTATATTTGTAACAGTCACAAATGTGCCTATTGTACTTTCTAAGAGCTTTATATATCATTTATAGTATTGCTATCTGTCCATTCTCATTGTCACTTGAGTGCATAAACCGTGCCTTCATAATGGCTTAAAGAAAATAAAAATACATTGGTTGGTTGTCATTTTATAGCGTCGTGAATATAAGGTATATCGCGCTTTTAGTCTAGGCTTTTCTGCAGGAGGCTGCAAAATAGGCTAAACGTTGGCGCCGTTATATCAAACGCCATTTCTGCTGTATATATATACGAATGAAATAAAACAAACTGCGTAGCATCCGGACTAGTACAGAGCATCTATGGATGAAATGGGGGCGGCGGGGAACGCTGATTACTATTATTGATTAGCAATACAGTGTGCGTTCAATATAGCATTTTCATTGACCGATCACGTTACGTTATAAAACAATGTCCAATCCAGCTGTAATATGGGGTAATATTATCCTACCGTCAGGCCATCTGATCGCCGGTAGCATTTCCTCACCAGTCATCGGATTCTGGTAGATCGATATGCACATTGGCTAATCATAAATCCCATTATTCCACGCTGAAAAAAACGCTCGGCAAGCTGATCCAAGATGAAGGATGTTCGGCTGGGATCAAGGATCTATGATCCGCCCACAGAACTGTACTTGCATTTTTATTTTATTTTTCACATAATGATACTGCAGTGGAGCGATGGCGCCCCTAAGCGGGTCTGGCCGGTACTGCATGTTTTGAAAATCAAATATGTGAAAAGATGCCGGTAGTGGATCGGGTACCTAAGAAGCGTTATAAATATGGAATAAAACAATAACAACTCGTCACGTATATACTCGTGGCTCTGGTCCACAACGCTCTTTTTCGAAACACGTATATACTCGTTCTCGGACGCCATAGTGTTAAAGAGCACCTACGGGAGGCTGCAATTCGAAACTGGCCACCGTAAATGTCCAAACCCCCCCACCCCCACCTAATAGACAGTCTCCTCCCCACCGTATTAGTGTTGTCACGATACTGGAATTTCGAACTTCGATACGATACCTTGAAAAGTATCGATATTCGATACCATTTTCGATACCACAGGGAAAAGGTTCAATCTTAAAATGTACACACAAAAATATATATATATATATATATATTTCTTTTTTAATAAATTTAGAGCCATATGAAATCCGTTTTATTATTATCCAAATTCCATTTTATTTTTTCCCAAATTCCGTTTTTTCCGTTTTAATATTTCAGAATTCTGTATTTTGCTTTTTATGCTCATTTTACCATCAGAAATAGTGTCTAATAAGTGGGAATGAATAAATGTCTACAATTGAATATGATATAACAGTCCATTTAATGTTTTTAAGTGCTGCAACTCAGAAATAGTTACATTTTACACAATACTTTTCAAATAATATTGTGACCAAATAAAAATACACATTTCAAGTGTAAACAATAGATACAGCTAGCTACTACTGACATTATCACAATGTCAGTAGCCTAGCTATATCTATTTTATTGTGATGAAATATAGTAATTCATAATTTAGGCACCTTTAGTTTAGTTTATTTCGTTTATAAAGGACAGTGTATAATGACAATCGTTTGCATTAAACAAATGGATTGCACCAGATTTAGCAAGAAGCTATAATTTCCATCTATAGTCCTATGTACTGTAAAACGTTTCATAGCTATTTAAGTTTATTTCGATTATAAAGGGCAGTGTATAATGACTCGTTTGCATTAAACAAATGGATGGGTGCACTAGATTTAGCAAGAAGCGATCATGTCCTAACGTTATAGCTATTTAATTACAATAGTGTCGCAAGTGTTTTTGTGGCTCCAGTCCACGGAACGTTGACAGAATTAGCAAAACACCTTATCGCCGGAGGCATAAAAGTCATTAGGATACTGCTCTGCTCTGAATTGAGGGCTTATTGGGGAATTTATTAGCTTCTTGACGATGTAAACACCGAAGCAGCGAGACGCTTGGGAGACTGCCTGTGTTGTGTGTAACCCGCTCTAGCGTCCGCCTCCCCGGTCGCGTGTACACCAAGCGTTCCACCCAAAAACGGAATTTCAGTCCAGATTAGGCCAAATTCTGCAATATTCCACGTTTTGCAGTTGATTCCATTTTTATTGGTCAATTCCGCGATTCCGTCCGCGATTCCGTGAACGCGGATTTCATATGGCTCTAAATAAATTTAGCTTTTGTTGCTGGTTGATTCTCCTCAGCTTCTCTCTGGTACTATAAGAGAAGATAAATATAACACTTTTAAAACCCTTTGTTTATCTTTAGATCACACATTTAAAAATAACTGTTCATCTCACTTCAATCATTTTTATTGCAGAACATGGTATTTTCTCAAGCAGACAGATGTAAACACTGTAATCTGTGTTGCATGTACCTGACAAACTGAACTGTTTGTATTACAGTCATATTCCGACTTAACTGAATGCACATGTGTGTGGACTACTGTACTATTACAGGTATTGAAATGAACAATGCAACTTCCTTATACAGTCTCCTCCCCATCATATGTATACTCTCTGTCAGGATCTATAGGTAACAGTACTGTATATTTGCATATCGTATATGTCAAAAATGTAACAGTACTAGTGTATGTCATGTATGTCCCTATACCATAAATGTCATGATGTCATGTTGTGTATGCCATACATGTCACTACTATGAATTGAAAATGGAGGACCCTGATGTAAACAAGACAAACGTCTTTCTCTGGTCTGCATCGCCTTAACAATTGTGTGTATTGAGCCGTACTGTATTGTACCCATTCTGCAATCTGTTAAATAAAGTTTTCATTCATTCATTAATTCATCCCACGCACACCACTGAGAGATTACCTGTAATTTAGCATAGCCTCATAGTATGGTGAATGCATAATGACAAGCCAGAGCTAGAAGACCTCCCGGACAGTGTGTCGAAGTGTCCTTGACAACAACAACAACAATAATAATAATAATAATAATAATAATAATAATAATAATAATAATAATAATAATAATAATAATAATAATAATAATAATATCTTAAATTAGCGCCTTTCAGGAGACCCAAGGCGCTTAACAGGAGGGGGCAGCTAAGGGAATGGGAACAGGGAACAACGTAACAACAACAAAATAATCAAAAGGAAAGAAAGAAAGAAAAGAAAAAGGGAAATCAGGCGGAGTCATTTACAAATTTGGTGAACTCTCAAATAAAGTGTCAGGGTAAAATAAGAGGTTTACATTAGCAAGAGATCTAGGCAGCATTGTCTTGATACACAGATTAGTGTATAACGTTGGACTAACGACGTAAAAACTAAAAAGCCACAAAACTGTCCCTCTCCTGTACATTTGAACAGTTCTCGATTATAAAGACTATTGAAATATAGCCCTGCTCAGTCCTAGCGCCAAAAGCAATAGTCGTTTTGTTATATACCTGTTACAAAAGAACTAAACATTGGACAAACCTTGTGAAGAACAGCGTTGTTGTCTTCATGTGCGAGAAGCGTGTTCTTCTTCTTCTTCTTATTTGAATTTCCGGCAGAGTAGACGCATCGAGGCGTATTACTGCCCTCCGCAATTCTTTTTATGGGCTCTTCTTCTCCTTCTTCTCCTTCTTTTTCTTCTTCTACTGGACCCCGTCATCACCTACATTGTCCATTGGAGTGCAGCTACTGCTGCTACTTCCTGTCTGAGCCCCCCTCCGCGGGATTTCTTATACTACACTAGTGGTGTTCCATCTTTAGGCCTCTTCAACTCACACTTTCTCCTTCTTCTCTGCTCCTCTTGCCTGTCCAATACTAATACATACACTAACGCTATATCCTCTGGTACAACTCTGAAGCATGCAGAAATGTCAGCACTGCCTCTGTGATCAACTGGTGGTTCTCATTATCCATGCCAAAGAATGATTTAAGAGAGAAGGAAGATACTCCCAGCTCTACCAGACTTTTATAAAAGATTTCCCTCTCTTTCTTATACCTTTCACATTCTAGGAAGACATGCCCGACAGTTTCAGTCTCTCCACATTCACACACCCCATCTGGATGTTTGCCCACAATGA